>NW_010966178.1:1754073-1762191 GCF_000463585.1 Tarenaya hassleriana
TTCCCTACAAAACCGATTTTTTTTCAAAGAATTAATTCGGCCGAAGTTAAATGCATCTCAAACCGAATTAAATATCTGTACCAAATCCTGATTTTTATTCAGAATATATAATTTACCAATCCATATTATATTATTTACAAATATATAACTAGGACATTCGACTAGCTAATTTTCTATACCTGAAATCAGATATTATTGAAGATAAATTTTTATTATCTAAAACTTTTCTCTTTAGATTTAAATTCAGGTAAGAGTCTTCCGTCATATTTATAATACATATAATTATAAATTTTATGAGATATTATTACAACCAATATATTTAAACAATATCAACAATACAACTATTTTTTAATATAATTTTTAAAAATGATTGATTTTATTTAGTAATTCAAGAATATTTATATGTAACTAACACAAACCGGATTAAACCAAACAAAATCTAAACTAAACCGAATTAAACTGGACAACACCGATCCCCAAACCATGAAAATCCATGATGTCAAATGAAATAGTAGCAGAATGTGACGTTGAGACAAAAGTACATCCATTTTTCCTCAAAAAACCAAACACAGAGATATACGCGTGCATAAAACGGTGCGGTCGAAATCCAATATACTTCTCCTCAGAATCAAAGCGACTTGGTCGGAAAGCCAAATTCGACGAGGAATCTTTCAGATCTTTGCGCAAAGATCTGATCTTTAGGAGCTGATTGCTTCGTTTTCCGTCTCGTCAGCGTCCAACTCTGTCGGAGATTTCGAAGAATCCGAAAGACCCAAAAGCGTGGTTCGAGTTCGTTGTGTTCGTCACTTCCCCAAGATATTGGGTGATGAGATTTTTGAAGAATCGAGTGGAATCTTCTGTCTGAATCTGGTTTTCTTCTCCGATAACTTGGCAGAGACCATGGAGGATTCTTCTCAGGTTGATTCTCTCTCTCTGTCTGTTCAGGATTCTCCACCTGATTAAAAGTTGTCACCTTTTTGGGGAAATATTATATGCAAGTTTTGTCATTCCACGAATTGTTCATGGGATTTTGGTTTTTCTCGTTGATAAGGAGAATCAAACTGCCGCCAATGTTTCTGTTTTTGGGGGTATGAATGATGAAATATGATGGTTTTGTATGCTTTGATGAAAAATAGTCTTGTATTAGTCGAATAGGGTTGGAGGGCAGAATCTGATGTTTAAAATACAAAATGAGAAAGAGACATGGAAGATTTTTGTTCTTGAACTTCTCTAATCCATTCATTGATACTCAAGTTTGAACTTGTGTCATGTAATGGTATTTGCTGGTGCCCTTTTTGTTTCTTTCGGTTGTCTGATCTACCATGTCATCAGAAGATAAGAGTCTCTAGTGTTTCCAGACATTGTTTAGAAGAACTGAGAAAAAAACTGATGGGCTTGACTGATGTGATTAAACTTGCTCTCTCTACCTATAGGAGAGTTTTGTTACAACCATCATTGAGGACTACGAGACAAGTTGCTGGGGCTGCGGATTACGTCTTGCTCTTCCCTCTTATTCCCCCGTTTTCAAGTGCGGTTGGTGTGGAGCCATCACAAATCAAAACCAGGGAAAAGCCGAGACCAAAAGCTTCAGGTGGAGGCGTTTCCGTGACCGGTGTTTCGTCTGTATTCTTTCTGTTTTCATGCTCTTTGTGATATGTGAGTTCCTCTTCTTATCAGATGAAGTTTTTGATGCCCATCCACTGTTTTTTTTACCAGAAGTCTCTGTTAATCTTAACTCAAAGACACGCTTCTGTCTGAAACTGCAGGTGGTGGGGTTTGGGCAGTGTATCCTGTTGTGTTTTCTATCAGCTTAGCTTGTGGTATTGTCCATTCTGCTGTAACAGTATCTTTGTCCATATCAACACTCTCAACCTTTATGCTGGTTGCCTTTAAATGTCCCGGGAAATCGCCAAACATTGTATATGGAAGCTACCCTCAAGTAGGGAATGGTTATCTCGAGAACTACACCTTCTGCTACTATTGTTCTAAACCCAAGTCAATGAGGACCCATCACTGCCGTACCTGTGGCATGTGTGTGTTCGACATGGATCACCATTGCCCCTTTGTAAGTCTCATTCCTTTTCCCGGTTTCATTGCATTATCGTGCTTTTGGAGAGACCACTGCTTTCCTGCTAAGCACAAGATAGATGAAATACCGGTCTCTTCTTAGCTATTTTCCATCTTCTTCTGTCCATGCTAATCAGTTCTGAGTAATTTCATTGGACTTGACTCTTGTATCTGCAGAAGGGTTTCACATAGTTAGACCTAGTTGATCATTCCAAACCATTTCATGCTTACATGCATATATGTTTTCTCCTCATCGCTAAAATATAACCATAGATAGGAGACTTCTTTGTTCAGGGTATCAATCGAATTCACTTCCTTGATGTAGCTAGTAGTAATACCTCGAGGAGGATATGTGGGCAAGTGTGGTTTAAGATGTTTCGCATGTGATGTTATTGCAGATTGGTAACTGTGTTGGGGCAGGCAACCATCGAAACTTTGTGGCATTCCTTATCTCAGCAATCGTAAGTACAGTCTACGCTTCTTCTATGTGTGCATACTCCTTGATTCATATCTTGCCAACCCCAGCAAGTGGATCAGCTCTGAGAGCAGTGAAGAATCTGACTCTTGCTTTCATAGCCGACGCTGTCTTCATGTCTGGTAGAGGGCTTGTCCTTGTCTACCTTTTCGTTGCAAGTGTTTCAGTGGGGATTGGGTTAAGTGTTCTGCTGTGGCAACAGCTTAACTATGTGTATGAGGGCAAGACCTACTTAGGCCAACTTCAAGGAACCGAGGGAGATGGAGAAAAGAGCTGTCAGAACCTCGTGAAGTTTTTCGGGTGCCCGAGTTCTATTTCGAGATATGTGTCACCAGTAAGGAACCTGAGGAAGAGACACAAGATATGAAGAGAAAAAAATCTTGTGAATCAACGTATTCTCTCTCTCTCTTTGTTAAAATTCATAAGGCAAACTGGTAGGAGCTTGGCCGCTGTAAAATTGCAAAAGAGCAATCTTTGGTTCAGTAACCTGTAGATTAGTCACCTTGAGATATAAAAAAACGGTTGAGGCTTAAAGACTTGGTGTGAATGGCCCCACGGATGACGGATTGGAGTTAACATCTCTTGTAAAATGTTTGTGTCCTGTCCTTTCTCGGACAACTCCCGGAGTATACCACTGTTTTGTCTTGAACAGCATTTGATTTGGGTTAATGAAAAACCTCTTCTTGTTCATTCATCATCTCTGTCATCCTCAATGGAACTTGAGATTTGTGTTTGATGCCAGTCTTGCTCACTTACAGAGATTGTATTTAATGGTTTCTTTAGAATGTCATGAAACCAGTTAAGAAACAAGAACTAGACAAAGAAGCTTGAAACAATGGAGTTATACATATGTAAACCCTTTCTCCAAAAGCAACATACTCCCAGTCTCAGGCTACAGTTGACATCCTACGTTCATTTAGTAGAAGCGAGTTCCCCTAATAGTAGAATTTACAAAAGGTAACAATGCCAGTAGTAAGTAATGCATCGTTTTTTTCAAGGTTCGCTTGCAAATGTAGGGCGAAAAAAATGCGTCGAAAGGGCTTCCAAAATGCCGAGTCTCTGGCGAAAAACTGTGCGAGTGAGACTAAAGCTGCCAATCTATGGGAGGAATCCCCATTTGCTCCAGGAGCTTGTTGGTTTGAGAAAAATGCCTGTGGAAAGATCACTCTAAGTACCGATCCAGCTCATTTGGAATTCAACAAATTTAAGCCGACGAATGTGAATATAGAACGACGAAAGATTTTCTTTGTAAGAGAGCTAACCTGCAGCCGAAGAAGCCCCTGTTTGCAGACAAACCAGATGGATGAGCTGCATTGAGAATGTGATGTTTCTTCCCATCAATCAACCTTGAAACAATACAGCATTAGTTCCTAAACATCATCTGCGCTCTCTCCTATGTGATGAGCTACAAAGCTAACTCTTCATGATATGAGTCACAGCCTTTACCGTGTGCAAAAGGGATAAACCTACTTGGATTTCTCTTGAGCATATCTTCCCCAAAGGAGAAACACAACTCCTTCCTTCTGTTGCGAGATATTCTGAATCACAGCATCCGTGAATTGCTCCCATCCTTTCTTTGCATGTGAATTAGGTTGTTTGCTCTTTACTGAACCCGAAAGCAGATTAAAGTTATACACGGAAATAAGAACCCGAAGGAATAGTTTCTACCTGAGGAGGGATGAAACGAAAGATGATCTAAAGATTGAACATTTCTCCACTCCATTGCTTTTATCTTAGAATCAGCAAATGTTCTTTCTTTTATAGACATCTAGCACAAATTTCGAAAGAGCTAACTCAAAACCGAAATGAGTGAAAACGAAGAATTCGTGCGGCCGACCCCAATTAAAATTGAGATTAAGGCGATGTTGATAATCATCCACCATCACATCTCCACCCAAAATAAGGTGAAACTCGCTTTGTACTAATAAAGCCACAAGTGAACTAAAGTTACCTGTAAGAACAGCATTCAGCAGCAGAACACCCTAGAAAGGAAAATCAAAATGAATAGATTGACATTCTGAAAAGACACTGAGATCAAATAACAAATGCATGAGAAACTCTTATCTACCTGTACAGCCCATTTCTGCAGATTACCATGGGGTGAGACAGAACATCCAAGATCTTCCTTAAGTTCCTTAAATATGTTCATCAGGCTCGAAGGAAGCTTTTGTCCCTCAGGCACCGAAAAAGACAGACCCATCGCCTGACCAGGTCCATGGTAAGGATCCTGAAACAAACAGAAGTAACTTGTTAAAACATCTCAGAATCCATAAGCATATCAAAAAGGGTGCAAAGATCATCACAAAAGACTCTAAATTCCAGACTTGTTCGGATTCATTCTCTTTCCAAACAGTAAACCCTTTTCAAAATTCACCTTCTGTAATATAATCGAAAAAGTAATGTCTTTTATCTCAGTACAGACTACAGAGGACATAGAGCCCAAATATCTGTACCTGTCCAATGATGACGGCTTTGACTCTGTGAAAAGGAGTTGTGTTAAGGGCATTGAAGATCAAGTGATGCGGCGGATAAATAGGAGGACCGCCATTGGCGCAAATCTCACGTTCAAGGAAATCACAGAGAACTTTGGCGTAAGGTCTCTGCAATTCTCCAGGAAGAGCTTCAAGCCATGACTTTTCCACTAAGAGCTCCTCCAATGGCACATAGCATCTTCCTTCAGCTAAAAAACCATACAAGCATTCGTAAGAATACTCTCCGTTTTCTGAAAACCCTAGGAGTCAACAATGACCAGATTCCAGAAATCCAGAAACTCTGAAGAAATCATCATGACTTCTAGCTGCAAATACAATCCGAAAATCATAAAATTTTCCCTCCATTTCTCTGAAAACCTAGAAACCCACATGACCCGGATCCCAGAAATTCAAAGAAATCGACAGGAACAAAAAAGGATAAACCTTTAGCTTTGGAGACTTTCTCGGAGCAGACAGCGAGATTGCGTCTGGACATGGCGAGGAGCTTGTTGAACTCGACGCGAGAAGCCTGGTCGGGAGTGAGACCGGAGGAATCTCCGGATACAGCGGTGGCTAGGGTTTTGCGCGGCGGTGAACCAGAGGATCGTTCTCCTGCGGCGGCGACGACGGAGACGGAGACGGGGGCGGTGGGGGAGGAAGAAGGAGAGACTTTGAGGCGTTTGGCGGGTTGGAAGAAATCCATAAGGGTTTTAGCTGTAGAGGAAGCCATGTCTTTCAGAAGTCTAACGTCGAAATGATGAGAAGACATTTGATTTCCTTTGTTGTCGCCATTCTTTTTTTGGCGGAAGCTTTTGGCACTGAAGAGTGAAATGGCGGGAGGGAGACACGACGGGGCTGAGAATTAGGGCATATAAAACCATATTGCATTGCTCACAAATACATTTACACACCCAAAAAAAAATCATATTACACAAATCTAATAATTTTAAAGAAATTAAAAAAATCTAAATTTTTTAATAATTTATCTTTTCTTCTTTTAATTTAAATTTTATTTGTTATATTCATTTGCAATCTTAAAATGTTTTTATTTAGAATCCAAATAGATAAATTCATGAATATAATGGTTTTAAATATATGTCTAAAAACGAAATTTTCATTTATATTTTTAAATATTTGTAGTTTAATTAAATAATTAAAATTTTTCATTTATATTTTCATTTATTTTATAACTAAAACTTAAAAAGTTGGAACCATTATTTCTTAATTTTTAAACCAATTAAAGCCAACAAAACCAATAAAAAAATCCATTTAAAACGCCAAGAAAAAGGTTACATTGTTATTTTTTCCTCGAATTTAAACTTTATTGTACCCAATTCATGTTGAAGATAATACGGGAGGAGCTGAAACTCAGCCTTGACTATCGAAGAACAAGGCAACACCGATATTTTCTCAATCTCATTTTCTTTTTTGTCACACAAGATATTAAGTTTCCTTGTATATTTTTTTTTTCGATACATTGGGGAACCCGTGACTACATACCCTTACAAACGGAGACGAACTGGCCACCACCCGCACCTAACAGTCCCCATGGACCTCAGTCCGCCGGACCTGGCCACCAGGCGCGCCTAACGTTCGGGCCGTAGTTGGGCTTAGGCGCCTGCGGGTCAAACCCCAAGCCCACGCGCACGAGCCTGCAACACATGCGTAGAAGGTAAATCAGCCCGTTATGACAGGCTGGCAGGCGAGCAGATCAGAGGAAGTGAGACGGCGAGGAATCGAACTCCCCACCTCATGGATGCTCCCCATGCTCACTACCACCTGACCTGGAGGCGAACCCCTCCTTGTATATTTTGTCATTAACATACGTTACTTTTCTTTAAAACTTGCATATCTGTATATATATACAACGCATCATGGTGTAATATTATCAAGAAAAGAATTCTTCTGTTTATTTTTTTCATCTTCTTCTTCAACCCTAAACTCATCTTCGCCGGCACTATTAGCTGAGAACCCGAAACTATACACAAAACTCTGATTTTGTTCATGGTATCAGAGCGAGACGATCTTCGCTTCTGTTGATTTGTCTCTGCTTCAACCGTCTCTGAAATCTCCACTTCGTTTGTTCTCTTTCTCTGTTCCCTGTCTTCTTCATTTTTCTGCCATGGAAATCCAATCCAAAACCATCCCTATTGTTCTCCATGGAGATAACTACTTCTATTGGTCCAAGGCTGCCAAAGTCGTGCTTAGTAGTACTGGTCTTTGGGAACATGTAACAGCTGATTTCTTCTCTGAAACCCCTCCACAGGAAGTGGCCGTTGCTGGGGAACTGCCGGATGCGAATGCTGCCCAAACCTAAGCTGATGCTACTGCAAAAGCTAAGGCCAAATGGTATCAATCTGATCAGTGGGCTCTTGTTATTCTGCAAGCCTCATTGGATGAGCAAGTACTGCAGTCTTTCATTGCTATGGACTCCGCTAAGTCCCTTTGGGATGGCCTCAAGAAGGTGTATGGAAATTTGTCCAACATCAGCCGAATATTCGAGATAAAGAAGAAAATATTCCAATTGCAGCAAAACGGTCAACCTTTTAACAAGATCCAAAGCGAGTTCTGTGCCCTTTGGACAGAGCTTGACGAGATCTGGCCACCAACTGCAGATTTGAGAGACACTACAAAAAAATCCTTGAATTCCAACGGATTTTCCAACGGATTTGTCCGTTAGAAAATTTCCAACGGATTTTCAACGGTTTTCAACGGCGTTTCAACGACGATTTCCGTTAAAATTCCATTGAAAATTTCCAACGGGTATCCCTTGGAAACACCCGTTGAAAATTTTTAATGGAATTTTCAACATATTCAATTGAAAAATTGGGTTGGAAATTTCCAACGGTATTTCCAACGGATATCCGTTGGAAATTTTCAACGGATTAACGTTGGAAAAATCGGTTGCAAATTTTTAACGGAGTTCCAACGGATGTTTGTTAGAAAACAATTCCAACGGATGCCGGTTGGAAATTTTTTTGGAAATTTTAAAAAAAAATTCCAACGGAATTCTAACGGATGCCGGTTGGAATTTTTTTTGGAAATTTTTTTAAAAAAATTCCAACCGAATTCCAACGGATGCCGGTTGGAAATTTTTTTGAAAAT
>NW_010966178.1:1762460-1763440 GCF_000463585.1 Tarenaya hassleriana
TGTTTATATATTTTTATATATACAAATATGATGTGTATATATACACATATATGTATACGAATAAGCATATATATATATTAACTATATACATATACATAACAAAAATATATATATTTATATGAATTCGAATAAGTGTATATATATATATATATATTAACCATATATATATACATAACAAATATATATATATATATGAATTTGAATATGTATATATATTAATGTTATAATTAACCATATATATATACATAACAAATATATATATATATATGAATTTGAATATGTATATATATTAATGTTATATGATATCAGAAGTTTAACTTGGAGGAGTTGAAAGAGTTCTAATTGGAACTCTAGGGTTAAGGAGGATTGAGTTGGAGCAGTGGAAGGATGGGTGACCTACTGGGAAATGAGTTTCGGGATCGTGATTTGGTCGGATCGGATTGGTGTCGATGTCGGTATCGGGGTCGGGGTCGGGGTCGGGTCGGGAATATGTTTCGAATTTTTCGTTGGAAAATTCCAACGGAATGCGGTTGAAAATTCCGTTGGAAAATTCCAACGGATATCGGTTGGAAATTCCGTTGGAAAATTCTAACGGATTGCGGTTGAAAATTCCGTTGGAATTTTCCAACCGAAATTGCGGTTGGAAATCCGTTGGAAATTTCCAACGGAAAAATTCGTTGCAATTCCGTTGAAAATTCCAATGGTTTTCCAACGGACACCGATTTCTAACGACGAAATTCCAACGGATAAATCCGTTGGAAATTCGTTGGAAATGTTAATTTCCAACGAAAATTTGGCCATTTCCAACGGATTTACCCGTTGGAAATGACCATTTTTTTTGTAGTGAAATCTTCATGAATGCTAACCTGGGACGCTTCCCAGTCCATATCTCATATGGAGTCTTCTGAACTGACTTTGTTGGACAGTTGTTCAGTATAAGCGCTGCTGTTTCCAAGGCGTAACCCCAAAAGGATTTAGGA
>NW_010966178.1:1764025-1769773 GCF_000463585.1 Tarenaya hassleriana
ATGTCATCATATTTGAAACTAATTAACCAAGTTTTGTTTCAGGATACTAAGACGAATAAAATCTTTGGTCGGGGGAAAAGGAGGGGCAACCTATTTTATCTTGAAGATTTTCATTCTTGCTTTCATTCTTGTCTTGTTTCTATTTCGTCTGATGTGTGGCATGCGAGGCTCGGTCACCCACATCGCAATGTTCTTCGATTACTTGTTCCTGAAGTTACAAATAATGCTTCTCTTTGTGATGCATGTACGCTTGGAAAACATTGTCGTGCTGTGTTTCCAACTTCTACGACTATTTATGCGAATCCTTTTGAGTTAGTTCATTCAGATATTTGGACCGCACCGTGCTTTACTATTGATTACATTTATTGACGAAAAGACGAAACATACATGGTTAACACTATTAAAACGGAAAAGTGATGCTTTCGATGCTTTCAAACATTTTTGCTCTTATGTTGCTAATCAGTTTGGAACCAAGATTAAGTGTTTTCGTACAGATAATGACAGAGAATACACGGGCAACAACTTCCGATCCTTTCTTCTTGAACAAGGAATTGTTCACCAACGTTTGTGTCCGAACACTCCTCAACAAAATGGCGTTGCAGAACGGAAGAATCGCCATCTCATGGAGGTTGCTCGAACATTGCTTTTCCACCGTCGAGTTTTGAAACTCTATTGGAGTTATGCGGTTCAAACCGCTTGCTATCTTATAAACAGATTACCGACACAAGTGCTTGATGATCACTCACCATTCGATCTCCTATTTCATCGTAAGGATTCCATTGAGCACCTTCGTACCTTTGGTTGTGTATGTTTTGTTTATCTTGGTTTTGTTTATCTTGATGCAGGTCTCGGGACAAACTCGATCCTCGAAGTGTACGGTGTATCTTTCTTGGATACCCTTCAAACCAAAAGGGTTATATTTGTTATCACCCACCGACTCAACGCTCATACACTTCCCGTGAGGTTCACTTTGTGGAGGACATCGGCTACTTTGATGATACAGATTGGAAGGAATTGGAAATACTTGCCCAGCAAGGAATCGATTATGATGTTTCTCTCAGCCGCCTCCTCACGTCTCTTCGGCATCTAAACTCTTCATCGGATCTACCATCGTCACCGGCTTCGACCGAAACTTTGATTTCTGTCGAGCCGCAGGTTATTTCTGCTACTTCACCACCTTTGTCTTCTTCTTCCCCACTTATTCGTACGGATATTTCAGGTTCTGGTCTTCTTCCACCCTCTGATGCTATTCCATGCAACGTTGACCAAGTCCAAGAAGATGTACCCATGCATGCATCAGACACTATAGTTGATGCACATGTGTTAGATTCCACTAACGTTTTACAACTTCAAGGGGAATGTCCGTCGATCGACACCACCACGTGTGACCCACCTAACATCCCCACAACCCAAGCTCCTCTCATTCGACGAGGGACTCGATCCCGTCGTCCACCCTCGTACCTCGATTCGTATGCTCATTTTTCTTTATCCCATTTTCCTGTTGATTCACAATGCTTTCTAAGTACTATCTTGTAGGAAATAGAACCAAACTCGTATGAAGAGGTCAAGGATAATGTCGTGTGGAAAAAGGCAATGGATGAAGAACTCGAGGCTTTGGAACGAAACGGAACGTGGAAAATCACATCTTCGCCGATGAATAAGCATGTAGTTGGATGCAAATGGGTCTACAAAATCAAATACCGCAGCGACGGCGCCATCGAGAGATATAAAGCACGCTTAGTGGCAAAGGGGTTCACTCAAACATATGGCGAAGATTACACCGACACCTTCGCCCCCGTAGCTAAGTTGTCCACTGTTCGTGTCCTTTTATCTTTGGCTATTAACTTGGATTGGCCCTTATCGCAGATGGACGTCAAGAATGCCTTTCTTCAAGGCGACCTCGAAGAGGAAATTTTCATGACGCCTCCGCCGGGTCTAAACCGTCCATTGCTTCCGGGTCAAGTTTGTAAGTTGAAGAAAGCCATTTACGGGTTGAAACAATCCCCAAGAGCTTGGTATCACAAGTTATCTTCGGCATTGATCACTCGGGGTTTTGTTCGTAGCGACTCGGACCACTCTCTCTTCACTCTACAAAGTCCGGCCGGTATTGTTGTTTTATTGGACTATGTCGACGATATCATTCTTTCTGGAAATAATACAACAGGCATTCAGGAGACAAAATCATACCTTCAAAGTGTCTTTGATATCAAGGATCTCGGTTCTCTCAAATATTTCCTGGGGATCGAAATATCTACTAACGCGTTGTTCCTTTTGCAAAGGAAATATCTTCTTGAACTTTTACAGGACACGAGCAAGGCAGGTTCCAAGCCAGTTCGGACTCCAATTGAAGAAAACTTCAAGGATCAACGCGAGGGGGAATCATTGGATGATCCGACACAATAGCGTCGACTCGTAGGTAAGCTTATATATCTCACCATCACTCGACCTGATATAAGTTTTGTTGTGCATCAGGTTAGCTAGTGGATGCATGCGCCATCGTCAGCTCACTGGAACATGGTCGATCGGATACTCAAATATCTGAAAGGAACACCAAACAAAGGCATTTGGATGGCAAACAACAATCATACTGAGCTTATAGCTTATTGCGACGCAGATTGGGCGGGTGACAGGACAGACCGAAGATCAACTAGTGGATATTGCACATTTATTGGAGGAAACTTAGTCACATGGAAGAGTAAGAAGCAGACAGTGGTAGCACGGTCAAGCGCGGAAGCCGAATACCGAGCCATGGCCAACACAACAGGCGAGGTGTTATGGTTGCGTCAATTATTACGAGACCTTGGAATTGATGTTAAGCAGCCTACGCCTATGCATTGTGACAATCAAGCGGCAATACACATTGCAGCCAACTCCGTATTCCATGAACGAACAAAGCACATCGAGGTCGATTGCCACTTCATCCGAGAGAAGATCACTCAAGGACTCGTAATGACAAAGTTTACTCGAAGTCAAGATCAACTCGCCGATATTCTTACCAAGTCAACGAGTTCGTTTGTGCTCAATCACATTCTCTCCAAGATTGGCCTAATTGATTTTCCCCGACCAATCTTGAGGGGGAATGTTGAAGATAATACGGGAGGAGCTGAAACTCAGCCTTGACTATCGAAGAACAAGGCAACACCGACATTTTCTCAATCTCATTTTCTTTCTTGTCACACAAGATATTAAGTTTCCTTGTATATTTTGTCATTAACGTACATTAATTTTCTTTAAAACTTGCATATATGTATATATGTACAACGCATCATGGTGTAATATTATCAAGAAAAGAATTCTTCTGTTTATTTTTTTCATCTTCTTCTTCAACCCTAAACTCATCTTCGTCGGCACTGTTAGCCGAGAATCCCGAAACTATACACAAAACTCTGATTTTGTTCAATTCAGACACACACAAAAAATAGAATAAACATTACAAAATCTTTAAAAGGAAAAACAGAGATTTAAGGTCACAAAAGCTTTTATTGTCACGCATTACAAAAACAAAAACAAAAACACATAATTTTTTTTTTAATTGTAACAACAACAAAGCATTGGACGTTAAGACAGGAGAGAGTGGATGTGGTCGGCGATGGCTACGGCGTCTCTTGAAACTCCGTTGATTCCCTGCCTCGAAAATCCGGCGCAGTATATATTCTTCTCTCCTTTCCAATGCTTCGGTATCGGATTCTTCGGAAACCCCGTCTCGTTCATCACGTATTCATAGTTCTGCATGCACGTATATATATCGCCTTTTATTTTATAGAATATGTAAATTCTCTACATTTTTTTAAAAAAAAAATCGAGTTATACATCTCTAGATACTATACGGTAAATGTTAAATACATGCATCAAGCTTAAAAGTAAATATTATCATATACTTTACTTTGTCATGCTTGAATATATATTGATTTTGTAACCATTTTCGGAAAACCCATATGATGCATTGTGTGTATATATATGTAGTTATTCACGTATCCATTTTTTTTCAGAGACTATGTCGGTAATGTCGTTAATTCTCTATATTATCTAACAGTTTCAGCCAACATTTTTAAATACGATACAGTATACTTTGTTATTTATATATATATATAGATATTATAAAATGTATTAGTGCAACCCTATTCTATTTAGGGTTAGAGGTTGTTACTTAGTTAATTTGTATGTGTGTGTATATACATATATATATGGTTGTAAAATTCTAGTTACAACTCTTAATTATAGTTGGTTAATTTTTTTTCAACTAGAGGGAATTCGGATCAAATATTACTGATACAAATTAATGGTTTTAGGAAAATTCCATAAAAAAATTAATTTAAGAACATATATTAGATGTTAAATTTTTTTGTCTGACTATTCCTCAAATTTAACTATTTCCAGCGTTATAAAAAAATCGGATTTCGATTATACATACATACATACATATATATATATATATATATATATTGTTTGTGCTAACCTTTAGCCATTTGCAAACTAAGCTGTTGTAGCCAGTCGCCAAGACAATGGCATCAAAATCTTTCTCTACTCCGTTTTCAAACTTTATACTCTTCCCGTTGATGCTCACCATCCCTTCAACAACCTATCAATACAACAAAAAGCATGCATGAGATCATACATCACATAACATACATACATGCATACAATATATACATACATGGATATTTCCGGAGCGGATCATGGCGACGGTGCCGACGTCGATGACGGGGGCTTTTCCGAAGTAGAGTTTGGCGTAGAAAGGGCCTTCCTTTGGAGTTTTAAGGCCGTACTTGGAGAGATCTCCGTACGTAAACCTCGCCATGGCTGTCACAAAAGTGTCCACCACCTTCACCGGCACGTACTTCGCCATCGTCATCCCCATATACACCATCTCCTTCGTCAGCACGTGCCTCTTCCCCCCGCCCCATCCCAAGAAAAAAGAAAAAACCATAAGAATAATAATGTACGTATATATAACTATATATATATATATACACGGTAAATGTTCACTGTACGAACAAGTTTGCATGCAATCAATACGACCGGAAACGAAACGTTTCCTGCCTTCATGCATGAAACATGCAAAACCACGACATGATCATATGTATGATTATAATAATGTACCATATATATACACATGCAGACACATACATATATAAAATCGGATAGAAATTCGAAGAAAATTTAACACTTACGGGACTTCGAGCACAGATGGTGGTTCGAGCGCCGAAGTTGCAGAGATCAAAGCTAATTTCCATACCTGAATTCCCAGATCCAACGACAAGAACGTCTTTGTCTTTGAAGTCCGAACCTGACTTGTATTGACTCGAATGCAAGATCTGTCCTGCAAATGCACCAATACCCTTCACATCAGGAACAACCCCTTCACCGTTTTCTCCCGTCGCCACGACCACAAACCTCGAGAAATAGACCTCGGTCTCGCCCGAAACCGAGTTCTTTGCCTCGACCCTCCATTTATCATTGGAAGCGTCGTACAAAGCCTTCTCGACCGTGCGGAAATACCTCGGTTTGATGTCGAATCTCTCGACGTATTTGTCGAGGTAATCGAGGAAATGGTCTTTGGGCATGAAGGGCGGTGCGTCAGGGTGATGTGGCATCAAGGGCAGCTCGCAGAAATCTTTGTGCAAGTGAAGCTTGAGACGATCGTAGGCCCTTCTCTTCCATAGCGAGGCGTAGATGTCCTCTTTCTCCAGTACCACATGCGGGATTGAATACCGGTTTAGACAAGCCGACGTGGCTAAACCGGCCGGG
>NW_010966178.1:1769901-1783403 GCF_000463585.1 Tarenaya hassleriana
GTGGCTAAACCGGCCGGTCCAGCTCCCACAATCGCCACCACAGGCTCCATTGATGAAATGTATAGTAATATTGCGTATGGAGTTCTTGTGTGTGATTGAACAATACAGATGCTGTGATGTATGTATATATATACACACATATATAGAGGGGATTAATTATGTGAATCTTGTGAAGTTGGATTCTCCTATTGCGATTTTGACATGTGGAGGCCATGGAACAACGGAATTGATGAGTAGGGATTTTTTTTTATGGACCTTTGGATAGACTATAGAAATTAACAAATATAATGGCAGTTTATATAAGGTAGTGGGTATCACCTAACAATAATAATAATAAAAAAACATTCATATGTTAAACAAGGGAAAAAAAAAAAGAATTGGCTTAACACTAATTGGGATAGACTTGAGTGTTATATTCCTTCAAATGCATGATCTAGAGTTTGTTTCACCAATCACCATGTATGTGTAAGATATTTATAGAGATATTTATATATATATATATAAGGACCGCCATTGGCGCAAATCTCACGTTCAAGGAAATCACAGAGAACTTTGGCGTAAGGTCTCTGCAATTCTCCAGCTGTCTATTTTATCTCTACTTTGTAGTTGTTATATAAATAAAAAAAGAAAATTTCAAATATATATATATATATACACACCATTGCCCTTTTTAGTTAATGGTGATACTTATAGAGAATCCAGCCATTTATCTCTAATTTTTTGTTGTTGTATTAAAAAATTCTAAATAAATATACAATTTTTTCAAATCTTATCGTGTATATATATATATATATATGTATAAGCGTGTGTATATATGTATATATATGCATATATATATGAGTGTGTATATATGTATGTATATTGAGATATATATGTATGTATATTTTTGGATTTATTTATTATTATTATTATTATTATTTGATCTGTCAAAAAAATTCACTGACAAATGTACACTTTTTCTTATCTTGGCCCAACTGACAAATGTACACTTTCCTTTTCTGTAGTTACGATATTTTTATTAATAATGATCATTTCCACTTATCAGGTAGATTGTAGAATAAGTCATTTTGATAATAACTAAGTAATATACATAAATGCTAAATATTTTTTTATATATATTATATCTTAAAACAACATAAATATACAATTCATTCTTTTCAATTTTTTTATTATAAAATAATAAATTGTAATACAATTATTCAATATATTTTATCAATCTTGTAATGAGTATTATCATATAAATATTTTTTTATTTTATAGATTATATATTTTTTAGGGTATTTTTTTGGTCTTAGTTGCTGTAATATTTCTAAAATACATTTTTTTGAAGATTATATTAAAGATGACACATGAAGAATAAACTACAAAAAAAAAATCAAACAAAACATGGAAAAAGATAATATTTTTTATAAATTGTACCTTATAACGATTTTTTTTATTTATTGCAATCTTTTTTAATATAATCAATTATATTCGTTCAAAATTTATGATAAATGAGGCACAAGAACTAAATTTTAAAAGAAAAAACTGAAATAAAATAGTAAAAATATTTATATTTATGAATTCAACATAAAATGGGATGCTTTGGAGAAAAATGTGTATCGATTATTTAGAAAATAAACTAAAACGAAAAAAATACACTTTTGAGAATACTCAAGGTTCTAAAAAATGAAAGAAAAATAATTAATTCTGGGAGAACACAAATTTACATATTTAATATTTACACCAATTTTACTAATATATACAAAAACCTAATTTGAACTTTCACCACATCGAACATATATATATTGTCATAACCAAAGATATCTAAATATATTTATTTGTTAGATGGCATAATCTTGAGATGTTTAATGTAAGGATAGTAGATTTATTGCGTCTAATTCTAATAATCATAATGGAATTTTTATTATATAACAACAAAATTAGATAAAATGTAATTTGACATAATTCTCCTTAGGATTTTACTCTATTATTAACGCTATATTTATACAAGCGAGGAGTCTTAGGTTAAGTTCTAAGTTAATTAATACATGGCAACGAAAATATTTACATATTTTCTATAATATCCCTTATTACACTTTCTTGGAGCGAAACGAGAGAGAAAGTTGAGAAATAGAGATATGAATAAACATGTCGACATATTGTGAAGAGGATGAGATATGGAGAACTCGAATGTGACCAAGAGCAGCCTATTCACGGACGAAGTAGATATCGATCTCGATGTGTTTATCCTGTTTGTGTTCTACTGGATCAGCCGACATGTACATTGTAAAGAAATTGAAGAATTTGTTAGAGTATATACCGTTGGGATTGAGTTGTTAAGTATATATTCGTATCTTAGCTGATATGCTCTGTTTCCTATTTTCCAGCAACTACCTGGTTGTATTTAAGGAAGACATTCTTCCAGTTTCGTAACTAAGAAATCTATTCTATTGATCAAACTTCTATAGTTTCACATGGTATCAGAGCTACATGAGTAGTTCCTGATTTTCTTTTTTTCGGTCCCCTATTTCCTATTTCCTATCTATCTTTCTTCGTGAGATCCGGAAGAGGATCCATCATGAGGATCTGGCGTCTGGCAGGAGTGAAGGATAATCTGCATTCCCACTTTCAGCTCAAAGATCTGGGCACATTGAATTATTTTTTGGGATTGGAGATTGCTCGTTCTACTCAAGGTATCTCGGTTTGTCAGCGTAAATATACTCTGGAACTTTTGGAAGAGTTTGGTATGCTCGGTTGCAAACCTCTCGCCACGCCCATGGAGTTTCATCAGAAGCTGAGTCAAGAATCTGGAGATGTTCTCCCTGATCCATCTCATTATCGGGCCTTGATTGGTAAACTGATATACTTGTCGATTACTCGTCCGGATATCAGTTTTTCTGTGACAAAGTTGAGCCAATACATGTCTCAGCCACGTACGACGCATCTTCAAGCTGCTTATCGGGTGTTACGTTACTTAAAGACTGATCCTGGACAAGGGCTTCTATACTCGTCTTCCTCGGATACTAATCTTCGGGGTTACTCAGATGCGGACTGGGCTTCTTGCCCGGATTCGCGTCGTTCGGTTACTGGTTTCTGCATTTTTCTTGGGAATTCCTTGGTGTCTTGGAAATCAAAGAAGCAACAAACCATTTCCCGGAGTTCGGCGGAATCGGAATACAGGGCTATGGCTCAAACTACTTGTGAACTTGTTTGGATCGATACTCTGCTTCATGAGCTGCGTATCATCTCTTCTCGCCCTATTCCGTTATTCTGGGAGAACCAATCTGCTGTTCATATCTCAAACAACCCGGTTTTCCATGAACGAACGAAACATATCGAACTCGATTGTCATTTCGTTCGTGATCGGTTTAAGTCGGGATTTCTCAAGCCCCTGCATGTTCCTTCTCGGGACCAAATTGCTGATCTTCTAACGAAGCCTGTCTCTATCGAAGCATTCCAGAGATTATTATCCAAGATGGGTGTTCACTCCATGTACACTCCATCTTGAGGGGGAGTGTTAGAGTATATACCGTTGGGATTGAGTTGTTAAGTATATATTCGTATCTTAGCTGATATGCTCTGTTTCCTATTTTCCAGCAACTACCTGGTTGTATTTAAGGAAGACATTCTTCCAGTTTCGTAACTAAGAAATCTATTCTATTGATCAAACTTCTATAGTTTCACAGAATTGAAGTGAGGAAAGAAGAACATATCAAAACAAAGACTTGCTCAGATATGCAACTCTCTCATAGAGACGAAGAAAAAACTTAGGATTATTTAGGGGGAAAATTCTGAAAGATATTCCCTTTATTCCCTTGACAATCATGTACAACTCTCGTAGTCTATATATAAGTTTGATGTGCATATAGAAAAGGAAATGAAACTGTTAGTGCAATTATTTGCACATGTGTTTTTAGTCGTTAAGTGGTTATTGCAGGTTCAACAAACTTGAGAGATTTCAGGAGAAGAATCTGGCGAGATAGAGCTCACGCAAATCTGAGGTACAACTGACGAGTTTCAGATAAAGTCAAATACTCTAAGAGATTGAGATGAACTCAATGTCAACCACTTGGAGAGATTTTAGGGAACACAATCTGAAGAGATAGAGCCACGAAGTTTAGATTTGACTCCAAGAGATAAAGATAGAATCAAAGCTAAGAAGATTTGAGGAGATTTAAGATAGAGACAATCTTGGAGATAAAGTCAAAGACTTGAAGAGATAGAGACAAAGATGAGATCTTGGAGATAGAGATAAAATCCAAGAGAATCAAGGAGGAGTCTATCAAATGAATTTGTGGAGATCTAAGGCGAACTGGAGGAGCCTATATAAAGGAGACACAAGTTGCAGATCAGTTTTCACGGAGAACAAAGCATATTTTACTAAAAGAGAGTTTCTGTTAGTGCGCGATAACTCATTATTTGGTGTGTATGTGTCTGAGATAGAGACCCATTGCGCAAATCTCTTTTCTCTGGTGAGTGTTTGGATGTGGATCTAAGGGGGAGACCTAATGGAAAAATCTCCGTTCCTTTGGTGAGTGATTTACATTTGGTAAGGTTTTTGATCGGTAGAATTCATTGTGAGAGTGGGTGTTGAGTAACTCTAACAAAAAGTGAGTTGTACTTGACTTTTTCTCAAATGAATAGAACTAATTAGTTTTTCCCTTTACTCTTTGAGGGTCCGGTTTTTTCAGAATCAAATGTAAAAGGAAATACATTTATGTACAAACGGTAAATTGCAGAATTTTATTTTTGCGTTGTTTCTGAGTTGTTTATGTCTTGGAGTTTCTGTCGTCATTGGTTATGTTCAGACTGTTACTCGATCGTCTTTGTATCCACTTCATACTTGTCAATATTCCCCTTAAAAATTAGACGTGAATAATCGATGAGTCCAATCTTGGAGAGACATTTATTGAGAGTGAATGAACTTGTAGCTTTTGTCAAGATATCTGCGAGTTGATACTGACTTCTAGTGTATTTGGTTGCGATTAGTCCTTGCATGATCTTCTCCTAATAAAGTAGCAGTCAACTTCTATATATTTCGTTTTTTCATGAAAGACTGAATTTGAAGCTATGTGGAGAGCCGCCTGATTATCGCATTGTAATGTAGTCGGTTTCTCCAATCGATTCCCACGTAATTGAGCAATTTTTGAAGCCAGATTATTTCACTTGTAGTGTTTGCCATTGTGCGGTATTCGTCTTCGACACTTGATCTTGCAACCACCGTCTGTTTCTTGTTTTTCCATGTGACTAGATTCCCTCCTATGAAGGTATAGTAGCCAGTTGTTGATTTGTGATCCTTTTGGTCTCCGGTTCAGTTTGCATCACAGTATGCCATAATTTATGTATGTTGATTATTCGTCACTTGCACTCCTTTGTTTGGTGTTGCTTTGAGATATTTGGGTATCCTCTCCACCATGAGCCAATGAGTGTTTGTTGGAGCATGCATCCATTGGCTGATCTGATGCACAGTAAAGCTTATATCAAGACGTGTTATTGTAAGGTATATTAACTTACCCACAACGCGTCGATATCCTTCGGGATCTTCCAATGATTCCCCCTCGCGTTGGTTTTTGGAATGTTCTTCAAGCGGGATCTAAACCGACTTACAATCAAGCTTCCCTATTTCCTGTAACAAGTCCAAAACGTATTTTCCTTGCAACGAGAATAAAGAATTAGTCCTGAGTGACTTCAATGCCAAGAAAATATTTCAAGACTCCAATATCTTTAATGTCGAATACAAAGTTTAAGTATTGTTTCGTTTCTTGGATTCCAATACGGTCACTTCCTACAATGATGATATCATCAACATAGACGAAAAGAATAACAATACTACAAGACGTCCGAAGAATGAAAAGGGAGTGGTCAGAGTCGCTTCAGGTGAAACCTTTACCAGTTAGAGCGAGATAGAGTTTGAGGCCATAGAGCGATTTTTGTAGTCGACAAACTTGTCCTGGCTTAATCGGACGAGGGAACATAGAGGAGGGGTCTGTAAATCTCTTCTTCCAAGTCACCTTGGAGAAAAGCGTTTTTCACATCCATCTGCCACAAATCCCAATTTAAATTAATAGATAAAGATAAAATAACACGAATAGTGGACAACTTAGCTATGGGGGCGAATGTCTTGGTGTAGTCTTCGCCGTAAGTCTGAGTGAAACCCTTGGAAACCAAGCGGGCTTTATAACGCTCTATTTCACCCGTGCTTAAAATATTTGATTTTATAAATCCATTTGCAGCCAACGGAACATTTGTTCGGAGGAAGGTCAGCAATCTCCCATGTGTAGTTTCGCTAGAGGGCCGAGATTTCCTCCTCCATAGACTTCTGCCAAACCGAGATTTTTTTGGCCTGTAAAAAACTAATAGGTTCTTGTACCTGTTCAATAGCACTCAAGAAGGCATGATCAATAGGTAAATCTAAAGATGAAAAAGGATGACTCGAGTGATGGACAACCATGTTCGATTGTCGATTGCGGGAAGCTGGAAACACCCATTCTGAACCGAGGTGGGTGGAAGGAGTGCGAGGTCTGTTGCTCTGACACAGAGGGACATGATCAGTATACAGGACAGGGGCAAGGTCTGTGCAAGATTTGATGCCTGGTGGAGCTTCGTCCGCGATTGGTGGAGCTAGGGTTGAGGTCAAACATGGAAGAATTTGTGCAGGGACGATGTCTACCCATGAATTGGCGTCTGCTGGAGGTTCAGTAGAAGTTCCCCCTTGCTTAGAGGAAGCAGAACTTGTGGGGCGAGTCGAAGGAACAAGGACGAGACTGGGCATGAGTTCCCCCTCACGCAGAAGAGCTGTAGCATCAGGCACCGATGTCGAATCTGCATAAATTATTAGTGGTGTAATCGAAGGTAAAGGGATACCTGAAACCTATGAAAGCATGTGAGCAGGTCCACTATTGTCAGCGGAATGCAAGGCGAAAATGGGTCCTGCAGGGTGAGGTGTCGAAGGAGCTGGGGATGTGTTGTTTAAAGTGCTAATAGATTGAATGTATTGTAATGAATACTCATTATAGTCTGAACCTTGCTGAATTAAAATTTTCAAAACGGTCCAGTCATGAGAACCAAAATAGCTAACATCTTCAACAAATTTAGCGTCGCAAGAAGTATAAAGATGTCGGGTTTGAGGATGGTAGCAAAGATAACCTTTTCGATCCGGTGGGTAGCCCAAGAAGCCATATCGAATGCTCCGAGGGTCGAGTTTATCCCATGCTCCTTCATGAACACGAACAAATCACACACAACCAAATACTTTAAGATGATCAAGAGTAGGTTTCTTATGGAAGATTACCTCATACGGTGATTGATCTCGAAGAATTTGTTTCGGGAGACAATGAATAAGATAACACGCCATCGTCAGCGCATCACCAATATTGTTTTGACGTAACAAAACATAATCAGATTGAAGGTTTATTCAGTTAAAATTGGTTACGTAGACATGCTGACATCAACTTTCTGAGCCAACGTGGATTTCCGATCGCCTGAAATTGTGGTCAAACAAGTCAACGGATTATTAGAGCAACAATTTGCAAGTTCGAGGTTTTATTCAGTTACATATTGCAAGTTTGGGGTTTGAATGGCAGCTTTGCAAGTCGATGGTTTATTTGTATATTTTTTTGCAAGTTCGAGGTTTTTTAGGAGTTTTACCCTAGATTAAATAATCAAACGCATTAACGATCACTATCACGGTTCCTAAATCGATCAACCTATCTTTCAATAATCTTAATCAATTCATTCAATGAATTCATTCCGAATCTAATTCCAACTTTCATTGCAAATCAGAATATAAGATCAATCAATCAACTGACCAAGAAGATAAAAAACAATAAACTCAATTCAATAAAACCGACGAGTATCGATAACGTAATCTAGGAAAATAAAAACCAAACAAATCTCTCCAAGGTTAAATTCCTATCTATAGTGAAACGACTACTCACTAGCCATAACAACAAACGAGTTTAAATCAATAAGAAGAAATATAAACATATAAAGAAGAAACTTGCAGTGATCTCTTGACGACGGTTCTTCAATCTCTGCTCACGGAAAACTCCGTCTTGATTCTCTCTCGAACTCTCTGGCTTCTCCTTGACCTCTCGATGATTTTTTGAAACTCAAGACGTCTTCTCATTATTGGCTTGGTGGTTAGGCTTCTTTCCTTTTCAAAAATGGCAACTTGGATACAAAGTAGGAAATCTTCCCGTAAGCAACACAGACGTGTTGTTACTCAACACGGTTCTTGTTAATTGTCTGATTAAAATTTTTGCACTTCTACACGGGCTGAACATGGGTGAGCTGCACGCGACACAGCCGTGTCAAAGGACGATACGGTTCGTACTGATTGTCTGAGTTAATTTCTTCATTTCTCTACTTCTGTACGACCGTGTTCGAACTGACATGGTCATGTTCAGATGCAACTCGAGCTAGATACGTTTTTTTCCCATTCCAATCCAATTTGCTCTGAATCTCTTGTTTATGCTCCTATAACGTCCAGAATGTATCTGTTACTTGCTCAATCACCAAGGAAAATAAAGGAACAAAAACTAGACCTAAAATGATTTTAATTGTCTAATAATGCACAAAACCGATGCGAAATTGCTAGACAATGCGTCCTAAAATAGAGAAAAAAAATCATGTTACCAACATGAAAATTTTTAAAAGCTTGGCACACGTCGCTTTTCTTACGCATAGGAATAATCCATGTGCATTTGGATTTCTCATCAATAAAGGTAACAAAATATTTGAAATTTTTCCGAGATAAGAATGGAGCGGTCCAAACATTCAAATGAACGAGATCAAATACATTATCATAAGTAGTAGTGAAAAGAGGAAAAACTGAACAAACATGTGTTCCAAGTGTACAAGCCTCACAAAAAAGATCAACGTCTTTATGTCCGAAAACAACTAAATTTAAAACTTTAGAATGCGGATGTCCCAAACGAGCATGCCAAATGTTTGAAGAAACAAAACGAAAACTAGAATGTAGAGCATGAGGATCTTCAAGGTAGAATAAGCAGGCCTTTTTGTATCCTTTGTCCAATATCTCATTTATCTTAATATCATGAAATAACACATTATCAACTTCGAAGATAACTTGACAGTCCATTTGTTCAAGGAGTTTTGATTAGAGATAAGAGATTAATCTGAAAATCAGGAACACAATAGCCAGATAACAGTTTTCCAAATAATGGTAGTGTCATGTCCCTTAATCGGAATCCGATTATCTTTGGCAAATGAGAAAACGCCACTGCTGACTATTAAAGCTCAATTTATAACAACATATAGAGAAGAAGAGTTATCAGATTTCTTGGGGTTCATGGCAAGCAGAAATTGCTTAAACCCCCTAAGTTCATTAGCAGTGAAGGAGATCGAAGTGTCCCCTGAAGTCGCGGTTGTACTTGCTGTCATGGTTGTGCCTCGTGGGTTGATGTCTCTGTAACGAGTAGGTTTCAGATGTGGGTTAAGGATCCAACAACGATCCTTGTCATGCCCACTCTTTTTACAGTGATCACAAAATGACCCACAACGTTCTTTGGAGCGGGGGTTCGTCATGGCTAGGATTTTGTTGTAATGGGCAAGTTTGTGTGTCCGATAAAGATATTTTGGCCACCCTCCTCTCCTTTGATCATCATACAAACCTCATCGAAGCTTGGCAACTTTGTTTGACGCAACAAATGGTATATCAAGTCGTTAAATGAACCATCGAAAGTGAGAAGTAGAGAAAAAACCTTGTCTTCCTGAGCCCTTTCGAGTGAAGTCTGAAGATTGGTGGAGGGAGGTCTGAACTCGTCTAATTCAGCCCATAAAGCGCATAATTCGCCTTGGATCTTGTGTAAAGGGTATCCATTCTGTTGCAAATTAAACAACTTCTTCTTTATTTCGAAGATCCGACTTATGTTCGAAAGATTACCATAAATGTTCTAAAGAGAATCCCAAAGGGATTTGGCGGTGTCGTTGCCAATAAATGATTGCAAAATGTTGGCTTCGAGAGAACTCTATAAAATCACGAGAGCTTGACTGTCAGATTAATCCTACGCTATGTAATCCGTTTTCTCTTGTGTATTGTGGCACGCCATTAATGTCGGGTCACCCTTCAATAGGGAAAATAGGAGATGCTCGGACTTTCATGGTGATGACATGATCCCACAATCCTTTGTTATGAAGCTGTTGTTGCTGCCTTCTTCTAGTAGCAAAAATTGTCGCCATTGAGTAGAATTGGGATGAACTTGCCCTAAGATTCCATTGTAGAACTGTTGTCGGACAATTTGGAGGGAAGAAAAAAGGATAATTTAGTGCAGAAAGCTTGATGAGTACAAATCTTTCCACTCTAATACCATAAAGAAATTGAAGAATTGAAGTGATGAAAGAAGAACAGATCAAAACATAGACTTACTCAGATGTGCAATTCTCTCAGAGACGAAGAAGAAACTTAGGGTTATTTAGGGGGAGAATTCTGAAAGATATTCCTTTTATTCCCTTAACAATCATGTAAAACTCTCGTAGCCTATATACAAGTTTGATGTGCATATAGAAAGGAAAGTGAATCAAATGTAAAAGGAAATACATATATGTAAAAATGGTAAATTGCAGTTTTTACTTTTTTGTTATTTATGAGTTGTTCATGTCTTGGAGGTTATGTCATCATTGGTTATGTTCATATCTGACTCTTACTCGATCGTCTTTGTATCCGTTTAATACTCACCAACACATAGTACTAAGATTGTCGCAATCCTAATATGTGGTGACATTTAGACTTTGTATTGATTCATTGGTTTATAAATGCATTACTTTTTTCCGTTATATGATTTATATGTTTGTTATATATCAATATTCTTGAGTTATTATAGAATAATTCTAAACTCTTTGGTGAGTTATCATTGTGGGAATGATGATAAATTAAGACCAGTATGAGGTATGATTGATAATCATTGGAATGATCATACGCATTGTAAGCGAATCACAATCATGGGTACTCGTCAGGAACGAGTGACTGAATGACCCGTATGAGATTGTCACATGTACACAGGTCAAGACTTGTGTCTCATGTAGCGGTTCGATCTTAGATCCTCAGATCTGAGATGTCTAGAGTATTTGATATGAAGAAAAGCGTATCTTGACTACGTCAAACGTCATATTTAATCGGATTATCATAACTACATGATCACATACATTTATGAGTCATGTAGATATAATCAACAATTATGACAGGATTTATCACTTCCTTAAAAAAAGAGATATCTTTAGACCCCTCGTGCAAATCGGACTGTGAAAATGCATGGTCGTTCTTAGATGATCGTCCATTTACTTTGTCAATCGATTTGCCAGACGAGAAAACGGTTGAACTTGAAGGGTGAGTGGTTCCATATCCTTGTTCAATATATGATATCGCGGGAGAAAGAATCAGAACTTGAGTTGTTACCGACTTGAATAGATCACCTCTAACTCAATTCAAAGTGAGTGCATGGTGTCTTGCTAGAGTCTAACCATGACTTGTGGTTCAAAAAATATTTCCGAAATCACTATCATTGAGAATGGGCCTACAAGGTCATACACCACTAGAGATAAAAATACAAGTACTAAAGAATCCGAAGAATGGAATTGAGATTATACCGAAACGAGCATGAAAAAGTGTTCTCAATGTATTGGTACGGAGCTAACCAAGTTTGGTGAGCCCCGAACCACGTTTGGTCAACCCCAGACCCTGTTTGGTCAGCTGAGAATGCGCAACTCAACCCATGATCATTTGTACAGATCTGGTCCGATGGACTAAGAGTTGGTCAGTTTCGGACAAGATGTTGGATCAGGCGGACCAAAACCTTGTTAGATTAGGGAGGAGGTTTATTCGAATTAAGGAGGAGGATTATTTAGTGTTTAAGATTTTGGAAGAGATTAGGAAATATTTGAAAGAAGAAAGAATTTGAAGATTTTGGAAGAGGAAATGTTTTTCTTAATTTCTCTCTTTGTTTTTTCTCTTCAAATTTGCTTGATTTCAAACTTCATACAAACACACATATTTGTACTATAAACTCACACCTAACTATATATCTAACTCATTTATTAAACACATTTTTGCCTAATTTTCTTCCATACATATTCTACACATTTCTAACATATTAATCATATTTCACACACCTTTCATATTAATCATATTTTTCATAATCATACCAAAATCTTTATTTAATTAATTTTCTAAAATTAAGTTTATTTTTTCAACACTTCCTCATAAACTTGATTTTAGTGATTCTGAGCGCACTCCTAATCTTTTCGAAATCTTCTCATTTCAATGGCTTTGTAAAGATGTCAGCAATCTGATCATGCGACTTGACATACTGAAGTTCCACCTTCTGTTGGTTTAGTGCTCTATGATGCACTGATTATGAGCTTTGTTCAGATACATTCGATGTATTGATACTTTCTATGTGATTTTATGAGAGTATTTTATTCATTACATGTTCTTGCATGCTAGATCTGTTATGAAATCCATGTATCATTAGGAACATAATTCGTGAATACGAATGGCATGCAAAGGATTCGAATGGGGCGAACAAGAGAACAAGTTCCTACAGATTTAATGTTCTTTTAACGACTTATGAAATGATTCTTGCTGATTCATCTCATTTACGGGGAGTTCCATGGGAAGTTCTTCTCGTTGATGAAGGGCATCGTCTAAAGAATTCAGAAAGTAAGCTGTTTAGCTTGCTCAACACATTCTCGTTCCAGCACCGCGTGCTTTTGACAGGCACCCCTCTTCAGAATAACATTGGTGAGATGTATAATCTTCTCAACTTCTTGCAACCATCATCATTTCCTTCTTTATCTTCTTTTGAAGAGAAGTTCCATGATCTGACAACTGCTCAGAAAGTAGAGGAACTGAAGAAACTTGTTGCTCCTCATATGCTTCGGCGGCTTAAAAAAGATGCCATGCAAAATATTCCACCAAAGACAGAGAGGATGGTGCCAGTTGAATTGACTTCAATCCAGGCTGAATATTATCGTGCAATGCTAACTAAGGACTATCAGATACTGCGGAATATCGGAAAGGGGGTGGCTCAGCAGTCGATGCTCAACATTGTGATGCAGTTAAGAAAGGTTTGCAATCACCCATATCTCATACCAGGCACTGAGCCAGAATCTGAATCAGTGGAGTTTCTTCATGAGATGAGGATAAAAGCTTCAGCTAAGTTGACTCTGTTGCATTCCATGCTTAAGGTGCTACAGAAGGAAGGGCATAGAGTTCTGATATTCTCGCAGATGACAAAGCTTCTCGACATTCTGGAAGATTACATGAATGTCGAGTTTGGTCCTAAAACATACGAAAGAGTGGATGGTTCTGTTTCTGTAGCTGATCGCCAGACAGCCATAGCCCGTTTCAACCAAGACAAAAGTCGGTTTGTGTTTTTGTTATCCACACGCTCCTGTGGCCTTGGTATCAATTTGGCAACAGCTGATACTGTCATTATCTATGATTCTGATTTCAACCCTCATGCCGATATCCAAGCTATGAATAGAGCTCATCGAATTGG
>NW_010966178.1:1783456-1785228 GCF_000463585.1 Tarenaya hassleriana
GTTTTATCAAAGTGCACAAACCGAATAGAGACTCGAGTCCTAGCAGACAAGTTCCAATCGTTGGAATCCATCCCGAGGTGTGGATACGTGTAGAGGGCGAGGTAATCTTCCTCCCTTTCGTGATCAGACGTGTTCTTCGATTGATACAGGCCCTGGATCGATTGAGGTAAGCGTTCTAACGAGTTTCTACGATTTCAATAGAAGCATGGTTCTAGGGTTTATCAATTTTTGTTTTATATCCGCTGCGCAAACCCTAGAATTGATCTCTTAGGAATAGGATTCGCTCATGAGATCCCAGGAATTCCAACAGTGGTATCAGAGCCTGGTTGCTCTGTTTTGATTTCGTAGAACCCGATCACGCATGTTTTAGGATTTGAATTGTTTGAATCCATGTTTGCTTTGATATCTATGCATATTTGATGATTGAATCTAGTGTAGATTGCATGTTTCATGTTTCATAGAGTGCAGAAGTTCGAATTTTGGGTTCACAGAAGAATTCGGATCAGTTTCGGGTCTGATCGGGGCTGAGAACACTGCGGAACGTGATCTGATCACGTTGAAGGACCCTAGACCGTCCGTTCTGGGTAAGCCAGACCGGACGGTCCAGGGGGGACGGACAATCCCTGGGCAGAACAGAAAAACTCGGACCGCGAACCTGCACCGGACGTTCTGAATGTCAGAACGTCCGTTCCAGCTCATGGAACGTCCGTTCCACGTTAATTTGCGGACCGTCCGTTCTACTCTTATGGACTGTCCGTTCCAGTCTATTCTCCAAGGCTGGTCCGTCCGTTCTCAAACGTAGACCGTCCGTTCCACACCTAGAACGGACGGTCCGAAGTCCAGATTCCGAAATTTTTCGTTTTCTAGGTCTGATTACGCAACCATTGCTTAATATGATCAACTGTAACTCAAATAGACATGATTTGTTCTTATGGATGGTCCATAGTGAATGAATGCATGTAACTTGATCAAGATATTGGATATGCTTGATTTAGTGGGAGCTTCGAGATTGGGAATACATAATCGAATAGATGGTCTGTTCGGATTGTGTACAATCAATGCACAGAAACCGGTTAGATCTAGGAGCTCTACGAGTAAAGCACTTGTCAAGGCCTCGATCGTACGTGTCATGGGCCATGCCAAAGCTGGGTGTGCCGTATTATCTTGGTGAGGCAAGATGGAGAAATGGTGGTTCTCATAGCTTGAAAGTAGATGCTTGATCTAGGTGCGGTTTCGAAAAACCCTTATTCATGTAATGCTAAGTGTGTACCTCCCATTACTAGAGCGCCTGTCAAGGCATCTGAGAACCACCATTTCTCCATCTTGCCTCACCAAGATAATACGGCACACCCAGCTTTGGCA
Organism: Tarenaya hassleriana; assembly: GCF_000463585.1. Lineage (NCBI taxonomy): Eukaryota > Viridiplantae > Streptophyta > Magnoliopsida > Brassicales > Cleomaceae > Tarenaya > Tarenaya hassleriana. The sequence continues at coordinate 1,784,819 of NW_010966178.1, forward strand.
TGGCCCATGACACGTACGATCGAGGCCTTGACAAGTGCTTTACTCGTAGAGCTCCTAGATCTAACCGGTTTCTGTGCATTGATTGTACACAATCCGAACAGACCATCTATTCGATTATGTATTCCCAATCTCGAAGCTCCCACTAAATCAAGCATATCCAATATCTTGATCAAGTTACATGCATTCATTCACTATGGACCATCCATATTCTCCAAGGCTGGTCCGTCCGTTCTCAAACGTAGACCGTCCGTTCCACACCTGGAACGGACGGTCCGAAGTCCAGATTCCGAAATTTTTCGTTTTCTAGGTCTGATTACGCAACCGTTGCTTAATCTGATCAACTGTAACTCAAAATAGACATGATTTGTTCTTATGGATGGTCCATAGTGAATGAATGCATGTAACTTAAT
>NW_010966178.1:1785692-1787803 GCF_000463585.1 Tarenaya hassleriana
AGGTACGCGGCGGTCTCTAAAGCATAGCCCCAGAAGGACTTCGGAAGATCTGTCTGACTCATCATTGACCGAACCATGTCTAACAGTGTTCGGTTCCTCCGTTCTGACACGCCGTTCCATTGTGGTGTTCCAGGAGGTGTTAATTGTGATACAATACCACAATCAATCAGATAGTCAGTGAACTCTTGGCTCATATACTCGCCACCACGATCGGATCGAAGTGTCTTGATCGTCTTGCCAAGTTGGTTCTGTACTTCGTTTCTGAAAGCCTTGAACATTTCAAGTGTTTCAGACTTATGTCTCATTAAATAGACATAACCGTATCGACTGAAATCATCAGTGAACGTAACGAAATACAGATAACCTCCTCTAGCTGGACAGCTCATTGGTCCGCATACATCACTATGTATCAGGTCCAATAATTCTGTCGCTCTCTGTCCTTTCCCTTTGAAAGGATGCTTTGTCATCTTGCCCATTAAACAAGACTCGCATGATTCAAGAGACTCAAAGTCAAATGAATCCAGAAGACCTTCAGAATGAAGCTTCTGTATGCGTTTCTCGTTTATATGGCCTAGACGACAATGCCAGAGGAAGGTTGGGTTTAAGTCGTTCGGCTTAAACCGTTTAGTACTCACGCTATAGATGGATGATGTCGAGTTCGAAGGCTGATCATTAGAGACGTATAAACCATTAACTAGATAACCATTACCATAGTAAATATCGTCTCGATAAATCATCAAACTCGAGTTCTCAATCACAAATCGAAAACCATCCAGATCCAGACAAGAAATAGAAATAATGTTTCTGCTAATCGCAGGAACATAGTAACAATTACTAAGCTCTAAAACAAGTCCAGAAGGAAGATGCAAATCATAAACGCCAACACAGAATGGAGCAACTCTTGCTCCATTTCCGACGCGTAGATCCGCTTCTCCCTTATCTAGCATCCTACTTCTTCTTAGTCCCTGCACATTTCCACAAATGTGTGAGGCACTTCCGGTATCCAATACCCAAGAAGATATAGTACAGATGTTAGCTTCTATAACATGAATACCTGAGGCAGAAGCTTCACCAAGCTTCTTATCCTTCAGATCCTCCAAGTAAAGGTGACAATTACGCTTCCGGTGTCCAGACACTCCGCAGTAATGACAGTCACCCTTATCGGGCTTAGGCTTGGGCGTAGAGGCAACTTTTGCCTTTTTCGCCGCCTTCTTTTTGGCTTTACCCCGCCGCTTCTTGCTGGAGTTCTTCTCCACAGCAAGCACAGTCTTGGAGCTTAGTAATTGTTACTATGTTCCTGCGATTAGCAGAAACATTATTTCTATTTCTTGTCTGGATTTGGATGGTTTTCGATTTGTGATTGAGAACTCGAGTTTGATGATTTATCGAGACGATATTTACTATGGTCATGGTTATCTAGTTAATGGTTTATATGTCTTGAATGATCAGCCTTCGAACTCGACATCATCCATCTATAGCGTGAGTACTAAACGGTTTAAGCCGAACGACTTAAACCCGACCTTCCTCTGGCATTGTCGTCTAGGCCATATAAACGAGAAACACATACAGAAGCTTCATTCTGAAGGTCTTCTGGATTCTTTAGACTTTGAGTCTCTTGAATCTTGCGAGTCTTGTTTAATGGGCAAGATGACAAAGCATCCTTTCAAGGGGAAAGGACAGAGAGCGACAGAGTTATTGGATCTGATACATAGTGATGTGTGTGGACCAATGAGCTGTCCGGCTAGAGGAGGTTATCTGTATTTCGTTACGTTCACTGATGATTTCAGTCGATACGGTTATGTCTATTTGATGAGACATAAATCTGAAACACTTGAAATGTTCAGGGCCTTCAGAAACGAAGTACAGAACCAGCTTGGCAAGACGATCAAGACACTTCGATCCGATCGTGGTGGTGAGTATATGAGCCAAGAGTTCACTGACTATCTGGTTGATTGTGGTATTGTATCACAATTAACTCCTCCTGGAACGCCACAATGGAACGGCGTGTCAGAACGGAGGAACCGAACACTGTTAGACATGGTTCGGTCTATATGAGTCAGACAGATCTTCCGAAGTCCTTCTGGGGCTATGCTTTAGAGACCGCCGCGTAC
>NW_010966178.1:1791050-1799956 GCF_000463585.1 Tarenaya hassleriana
CCACGTGCAATTCTGGACCGTCCGTTCCAGGTTCCGGTTTTCCGAAAATTAAACCGAAATTAGGGTTAAATCACTTTATAAGAAAGTGATTAGAACCCTAATTAAAGAGAGAGGAAGAACAGCCGACTTTTGCAGAAAAGTGTGAGTTTTTGGAGATCCAAAAACGAGTTCTAAGTCTCGAGATTTCTCGGTGCACATATCGAATAGAGATTCGAGTCCTAGCAGACAAGTTCCAATCGTTGGAATCCATCCCGAGGTGTGGATACGTGTAGAGGGCGAGGTATTCTTCCTGCCTTTCGTGATCAAACGACTTCTTCAGTTGATACAGGCCCCGGATCGATTGAGGTAAGCGTTCTAACATTTCTACGAATTCAATAGCAGCATGGTTCTAGGGTTCTATAAATTTTTGTTTTACTTCCGCTGCACAAACCCTAGAATCGATCTCTTAGTAATTAGATTCGCTCATGAGATCCCAGGAAACCCAACACCTTCTTCTTTGCAATACACTCTTTGATGTAATGATAACGGGTGTCAATGTGCTTGTTTCTGTCATGGAAGACCAGATTTTTAGCCAATGCCAATGCTGATTTGTTGTCGACATGGATTTTAGTGGATTTATTTATCTTACACCAAATTCATTGTCTTCAACAAATTTCGGAGCCATATAGCATGACACACACATGAGGTAGCGGCTACATATTCAACTTCACATGTGGAAAGCGTCACTCTGGGTTACTTCTTTGACGACCAAGTGAAAGCAGAGCCTCCAACGAAAAATACAAATACAATGGTATTCTTTCGATCATCAACATCTCCAGCCCAATCACTGTCACTGTATCCATATAGCTCAAAATTGTTAGTTGATGAGTACGACAAATCAAGAGCGACGGTACCTTTGATGTATCATAGGATCCTTTTTACCATCTTCAAATGAGTTGTTGTCGGAGTCTCCATATAATGACTGACAAGTGTTGGGTTATCTACGAGTTCCTAGTATAGGATCTCATCGATCTAGGGTTTGGTTTCTAGGTTTCATGCAGCGGAAGAAAAGATCTAAACCTAGCCAAATGTCACACAAAACCAATTGTGCAATAACCCGAAAGAACGTGTATATTACCGTGGGATTCCAATACTTACCTTGTTCTATCAAGATCTGGAAGTATCAATCGATGCAGGGCCTGTTTTAATCACCAAGAGCTGAAAGTACAACTTCTCTGTTGGGTTTCCTGGGATCTCTAGAGCGAATCCTATTCCTAAGAGATCGATTCTAGGGTTTGCGCAGCGGATATAAAACAAAATTTTAATAAACCCTAGAACCATGCTTCTAATGAATCGTAGAAACGTTAGAACGCTTACCTCAATCGATCCGGGGCCTGTATCAATCGAAGAACACGTCTGATCACGAAAGGCAGGAAGAATACCTCGCCCTCTACACGTATCCACACCACGGGATGGATTCCAACGGTTGGAACTTATCTGCTAGGACTCGAATCTCTATTCGATATGTGCACCGAGAAATCTCGAGACTTAGAACTCGTTTTTGGATCTCCAAAAACTCTCTCTTTTCTGCCAAAAGTCGGCTCTCTTCGTCTCTCTTCGTCTCTCACGAGTTAGGGTTTTTGATCTCCTTCTTATAAGGTGATTTAACCCTAATTCGGTTTAATTTCGGTTTAATTTCGGAAAAACTGAAGCCCGGAACGGACGGTCCAGAAATACACTCGGACCGTCCGTTCCAGCACGTAGAATGGACGGTCTGGCATTAGCGGACCGTCCGTTCCAGACCTTCTGGAACGGACAGTCCGTTCTGGACCGTCGGGTCTGGCACGGCGGACCGTCCGTTCCGGATATACAAGTCATAGGCGGTCTCTAGCAAGACACTATGACTATCTATCTCGAATAGAGTTTGTTCGTGATCCTACGAACGCCAGTGATGATTCCGTTTGATGATCCTTTTGTATCACGATATCATATGTCGAATATAAGGCATGTACAAGCCACCTTATCTGATTCGACTGCTTTCTCGTTCATTGAGTTCGACTGTCTGAAATAGACGACGTTCGTCTATAGTGCGGCCACACATTTCTACAGTCTCGCTCACACGAGGGGCCCAGCGATATCTCTCTCTTTTACGAGAGGTACAAATCTCGTCTTGACTATCTACAATCCAGCACATGATTCGTTTTGTACCTGATACACGCCTTTATAGTCCTCCTGTTACGCAGGAGGTTTGACGTATTCAAAGCACGCAACTCCTCATGTTGGATTCCGTAGATATCTCAGGTCTTAGGATCCAATCATGGAACCGTCATATGAGATTCAAGTCATGACGCTAGTCCATGTGACAATCTCATGCGGGTCAATCCAGTATTCCGTTCTCCAACGAATACCTATGACTGTGATTGTATCAAATACCTATGATCAACGCTATGATCATCAATCACACATCATACTAGTCTTATTATGTCGTTATTCCCATAACGACACAAGACTAGGAGTTTAGTATCATTCATAATGACACACGAATATCATAACAGATCTAGTATGCAAGAACATGTAATGAATCAAATACTCTCATAAAACCCATAGAAAGTATCAATACATGAAATGTATCTAAATAAAGCTCATAAACAGTACATCATAGAGCACTAAACCAACATCCTCTACACGTATCCACACCGCGGAAAGGATTCCAACACTTTGGAATGTAACTGCTAGGATTTGTGAAGAGAAAACGACGTCCTTGACTTGGAATCGACGAGGTTTAGAACTCAAGAGAATGCTTCTCCAAGGCTCTAGGAAGTGTCTAGGACGTGTTAGGTTGATTTTCTAGGGTTTGGGGCGGCTCCCATCATCAATAGGATTTCCTAAACCCTAAAAACGCGAAAAAGAAGCTTTTCCCCGAAAGTCGGACCTTCCGGTCTAGGTCTGGACCGGACGGACTGACCTCTGCAGAACGGACGGTCCATCTCCAACAGAACGGACGATCCAAAACGGTTGGACCGGACGGTCTGGCCATCTGGAACTCTTCCAGCTCATTTCGTCGTTCCTTCTCGCATCGTACTCTTCACATGTGGTCCATCCCTAAATGGTGTGTGACCCTGTTGGCCCATTCGAAATGGTAGTGGCTTCGGAAACCCTTTTCTGAACCACAAGTCATGATTAGCCTCTAGCAAGATGTCATGACCACCCACCTAGAATAGAATTAGAGGTGATCCAATAAAGCCAGCAATAGCTCGAGTTCTGATCCTTTGTCTCACGATGTCATATGTTGAACAAGGGCATGGTATGAGTCACTCTTCAAGTTCAATCGCTTACTCGCCTTGTCAAATCGACTGACAAAATAGATGTAACTTCATCTATAGCATGGCCACGTGTTTTTCACAATCCGATTTCCACGAGAGGCCCAGCGACATCTCTCCTACTAAGGAGGTGACAAGTTCCGTATTGCATGACCATTATCTACATATGATTCGTGAACGTATCTGAGCAACGCCATTATGATCATCCGGTTAAAGACGACGTTTGACGTAGTCAAGACACGCCACTCCTCGTATCAGACACTCTAGACATCTCAGGTCTGAGGATCCAAGAACGAACCGCTGTATGAGATTCAAGTCATGACTCATGTCCATATGACAATCTCATGCGGGTCATCCAGTCACTTGTTCCAAACGAGTACCCATGATTGTGATTTGCATCCAATGCATATGATCATCACTATCATCAATCACACCTCATGCTGGTCTTAATTTATCATTGTTCCCACAATGACAACTGACCAGGGAGTTTAGAATCATCTGCAATGATTCAAGGATATCTAACGAAATATAACAAACATGCCAATCATATAACGGGAAAAATAATGAATTCATAAACCAATGAATCAATACATAGTCAAAATGTCATATCACGGATCATCGTAGAGCATTACAACCAACAACAAGTCCAACTGCGAGCAGAATGTTGGGTCTCGTGCAAGTCAGTATCGAAGACTTCCAACCAGACTCTTGAAGAATGTTGGATCAACAATATCTCCCTCTTCATATCTTGATACTTTGGCACCACATTTTATTGGCGTACTTATCGGCTTGCAATTCTCCATGTTGGACTTCTTCAAAATCTCTTTGGCATATCCTTCTTGAGAGATGAAAATCTTATCTTCTTCTTACTTGATTTGGATTCCGAGATAATACGCCATCAACCCAATGTCAGTATCTCAAATTCTTTGGTCATTTACCTCTTAAATTCCTCGAACAACAACGGATTATTCTCGGTTAAGATTAAATACCCATATATAGGCACAAAATCAACATATCTCCTCCTTGATTTTTGATGTAGAGGGCATGCTCGTATGGACATCTGATAAAATTGTTTTCAGTAAAATACCTGTCAATGCGGGTATTCCAAGCCCTCGGTACTTGCTTCAATCCGTAGAGCATCTTCTTCAATTTCAACACTTTGTCTTCTTTCCCTCGGACTTCATAACCAGGTGATTATTGGATATAAACTTCTTCTTCAAGCACCTATTAAGAAATGCCGACTTTACATCCATTTGATGTATCTTCCACCTGTTTTGGGCTGCTAAAGAGATGATCAATCTTACAGTTTCAAGACGAGCTAAAAGAGCAAATACCTCATCATAATCGATCCCTTCTCTTTGGCTGTATCTTTTTGCCACCAGTCTTGCTTTGTATCTTTCGATCTCTCCTTTGACATTCTTCTTTGCTTTGTATACTCATTTTACTCCGGTCGCCTTGTGACTTTTTGGAAGTGATGTCAAATCCCATGTATCATTCTTCTCAATGACCCTGATCTCTTCATCCATGACATTCCTCCACCTTTCGTCTTGTACAGTGATAACATGTATTTTGGTGATATTTTGGTATAAGATGTCTGGTGCATTTTACTCGGTTTTACATATTTATAGGCATTCTAGAGTATATTTGGTCTCGATATTGCTTGGTTGCTTTCTTTGGTGTCAAAACAGGTATTCATGCATAAAAGTGAGCAAAAGGAGTGGAAAACATGGATTACGGAACATCACAGACGAAACGGGAACATTTGGAGTTGTTCCGGGGAAAAACATGAAGCCTAAAAAGTCATATCTTGCAAGTCCAATAAATTCCACTCTACAAGTCCAAATTGTGCGTTCTCCACCTCATTAGAATCTCTTCAATATCTACGCACAGACACCAAGTTCGCACAAATCCGACGTTGGAGCAGAAAGTTATGAGCAAATCTGTCAAGCATGTTCGAAATGAAGAATCGACACGGACCGTGTTGCATTCGACACGGCTGTGTTGTGTCCGTGCTGAAAAAAAGAGAAGTTTTGCTCAGTGAATTGACATGGACCGTGTTGTCATTCGACACGGCCGTGTTGATTCAAACTCGCCCGTGTCCAGCCCATGTCTAAAGTGCAGATTTTTAACAGAGAATTGACACGATCGTATTGCATTCGACACAACCGTGTTGCATTACGGGAAAACTTCCTATTTTGCATCTAAACTTCCGTTTTCAGCAAAGGAAGAAGCCAGCTGCCAAGCAAATAAATAGAGGATGTCTTAGACTTCAGAAATCATCGAGAGATCATAGTAGAAGCCAGAGAACTCGAGAGATAATCAAGACGGAGTTTTCCGGAAGCAGAGATTGACGAACCGTCGTCGAGAGATCGTTGCGAGTTTCTTCTCTATCTGTTTTCCATGTTTCTCTTTATTGATTTGAACTCGTTTGTTGTTATGGGTTGCGAGTAATCGTTTCACTGTAGCTAGGGATTTAACCTTGTAGGGATTTGTTTGGTTTTTATTTTCCGAGACTACGTTATCGATACTCGTCAGTTTAATTGAATTGAGTTTATTGCTTTTGATATTCTTGGCCCGTTGATTGATTGATCTTAGATTATGATTTACAACGAAAGTTGGGATTAGATTCAGAACGAATTCATCGAATGAATTGCTTAAGACTATTGCAATATAGATTAATCGGTTTAGGAACTGTGATAGTGATCGTTAATGTATTTGATATTTTAATCTATTAGGTTGAGAGATCGATAGGTTAAGTTATTAGATAGTGGATTTAGGACTTGAGAGAGCCAAATCTGATATTAGAACTTGAGATCCCCGATTAGAGTTCGATATTCGTAGATTCTCCCTTAGAAACAATCCCTGCGCGTTAAGGTTATCCCGAAGCTATGGTGTTTTATCTATCTGATTTTACTTAGTTAGTTTATTGCTTTATTTTTTATATTCATCTATTTCATCTGCTATTTCCTGATCTGATTCTTAGTCGATTCTTATTCCTGGAGTTAACTATTCCATGTGTTCGACCCTGGTACTACAGTTGATCCGTATCCTTGCGGTATTCGTTGTATCTAGGTTTTTATTACTTAAGCTTATTTATACACCTAGATTTGCGTTATCAAGTTTTTGGCGCCATTGCCGGGGAGTAGTTTAGCACTAGGATAAAGATTCCTTTGAATCTAGATTTTTTTTTTCTTTTCTTTTTCTTTTTCCTCGATTTCTTGATCTATTCTTTGTGTTTGTTCGACTTTCTGGTGTGCAGGTTTCCCGTGTATGACCAGGAGTTCTGGGTCTGACAACCTAGTACCGCTTGACCCTGAAATCGAGAAGTCCGCTAAGCGCAATTGAAAGAAGAAACGACAGCAAAGAAAGATGGAGGAACGTGCTATAGTTGCTGAGAACAACAATGACACTTATGGGGCATACCTTCAGCCTAAGTACATTCAACAGCTTTCATGCATTCGCCGGCCTGACATCGACCATGACAATTTTGAGTTTCAACCGGCATTCATCAATATGTTGAGCTCATCAGCTTTCAGGGGCAGACCTAATGAAGACCCAATCCCTCACTTGACTCGATTCAAGCTACTATGCCAGTCGGTGAGGACAGTCCGCGGAGTTACCGATGAGTCTCACATGCTCATGGCCTTTCCATTCTCCTTAATGGATACTGCTCTGGAATGGCTCTACACACTACCTCCAGATTCCATATTCTCATGGGAACAGATGCAAGAAAAGTTCATGCAGCGGTTCTTCCCCGCTAACAAGACCCAGCTCGCGAAACAACAGATTGACTCATTTTTGCAGGAACCTGATGAATCCTTACGTGAAGCTTGGGATCGCTTTCAAGGATACCATAGAACATGTCCTCACCATGGATGGGATAAAAGGTACCTTATTTCCACTTTCTTGCAGGGATTAAAAGAGAACACTCGGGTTCTTATTCGAGTAGCATGTGGAGGAAGCCTCAACGAAAAAATCATTCGACTTCATAGAGCAACAAATCAACAAGATGGCCAACGAGTGTGCTCACTCTCACGAGTTTATCATAAACGTTAGCCTCAAAGACAGTTGTGCAGGTAAGGAAAGTCTATCTGAAATTTAGGCATTACGTGCAGAATTGGCAAAACTTAAATTGCAGGTTGAGAATGTTCATCAGATCTCAGACTTAGACACATCAGCCAACGGGTAGATGATCGAAGATGTCTACTATGTAGATAACAACCTGTACTCGAATGTGTACAATCAGGGGTGGAAGAATCATCCAAACTTCTCGTACAAGAATTCTTCCAACGTCTTAAATACTCCCCACAGAAATTTTGGTGGTTCGACTAATCAGGGTCTTTCTCAAGGACATCAACCTCGACCTTGAGCTCCCCAACAACATCAGAATCAGTCCATTCAACACTACCCAACACCTCTTCAATCTCAGCAGAATTACGCTCTGTCTCCGCCTTCACAACAGGTAGATTTTGACCTCAATCTTAAGTCTATGTTCGCACAGCTTATGCAGGGTCAAGAAGCAATTCGCACCGAGATACGTGAACATCAACAAGAGATTGACGCCCACTTGAAGCTTGTCGATAACCAGATAGCTCAACTCACAGCCTCTATACCTTCGCGACCTCAAGGATTATTTCCCGAAAAACCCGAGACAAATCCTAGAGAGCACTGCAATGCATTGTTCTTGAGAAGCAGGAAGCAACTTGAGGATGTCGTTGTTGGTTTAGTGCTCTATGATGTACTGATTATGAGCTTTGTTCAGATACATTCGATGTATTGATACTTTCTATATGTTTTTTTTTATGAGAGTATCTTGTTCATTACATGTTCCTGCATGCTAGATCTGTTATGAAATCCATGTATCATTATGAATGATACTAAACTCCTTAGTCTTGTGTCATTATGGGAATAACGACATAATAAGACTAGTATGATGTGTGATTGATGATCACATAGATGATCATAGGTATTGGATACGATCACAATCATAGGTATTCGTTGCAGAACGGAATACTGGACTGACCCGCATGAGATTGTCACATGGACTAGCGTCATGACTTGAATCTCATACGACGATTCCATGATTGGATCCTAAGACCTGAGATATCTACAGAATCCAACATGAGGAGTTGCGTGCTTTGATTACGTCAAACGTCCTGCGTAACAAGAGGACTATAAAGGCGTGTATCAGGTACGAAACGAATCATGTACTGGATTGTAGATAGTCAAGACGGGATTTGTACCTCTCGTAAAAGAGAGAGATATCGCTGGGCCCCTCGTGTGAGCAAGACTGTAGAAATGTGTGGCCGCACTATAGACGAACGTCGTCTATTTCAGACAGTCGAACTCAGTGAACGAGAAAGCAGTCGAATCAGATAAGGTGGCTTGTCCATGCCTTATGTTCGACATATGATATCGCGATACAAAAGGATCATCAGTCGGAATCATCACTGGCTTTCGTATGATCACAAACAAACTCTATTCGAGATAGGTAGTCATAGTGTCTTGCTAGAGACCGCCTATGACTTGTATACCCGAAATAGAGATTTCGGGTTATACTGCTATATCGAATGAGCCTACAGAGTCACACACGCAGGGAAGGACGAA
>NW_010966178.1:1800129-1800435 GCF_000463585.1 Tarenaya hassleriana
CCTCCAAAAACCTTGCACACAAGAGAGATCGAGATCTCTAGTCCTAGCAGACAAGTTCCAAGGTGTTGGAATCCATCCCGACATGTGGATACGTGCAGAGGGCGAGGTATTCTTCGTGCCTAGAGTGATCGGACAAACAAATCAATTGATACAGGCCCCGGATCGATTGAGGTAAGCGTTCTAACGTTTCTATGATTCAATAGTAGCATGGTTTTAGGGTTTTATCAAAATTTTTGTTTTACATCTGCTGCCAAACTCTAGAACTGATCTCTTAGGAATTAGATTCGCTCATGAGATCCCAGGAAA
>NW_010966178.1:1801667-1803417 GCF_000463585.1 Tarenaya hassleriana
TCCTGATCTTCTAGGTAGAGTCTACAATTTCTGTTCCAATGCCCAACGGCATGACAGAAATAACACTCTTCCTTTTTGGACTTAGGCTTAGGTTCAATGACAACGCTTGTCACTTTCCACTTGCCCTTGCTCTTGGAACGCTTCCTTTTGCTGGAACTCTTTCCAACAACTACCATTTCACTCTTTTCATGCCTCTCAGCTCTCTTTTGGAATGACGCATTCAACTGATCAACTATCAAAGAATCGTCCATGTCCTCTAATCGCTTACGCAATTCAGAGATCATGTTTCCAAACGTCAAGCTAGACTTGTCCGGATCATCATCCACATGCTTCCAATAAGCATCAATGATCGATCTAGAAGCCATGGTTAGAGTCTTATCCTTCATAAGGATAGATCGCATCGTCAACTTCGGTACAATACCGGTTAACGCTATGTCCTACAGAAAAAGACAAAACAGAACGAAAACACATCTACATGCAGATTCTATCAATGATCTACTACCAGCTAGTCCATCATCAATCAGTGTCTACATACCTATGATCTACTACCAGCTAGTCCATCATCAATCAGTGTCTACATACCTATGATCTACTACCAGCTAGTCCATCATCAAACAATGACAACACAGATGCAAAGATGAGCTATATTCCCATAAAGAAAATTAACCCTACAATAATTTTCTATATGGGACTAAGATCCGTATTTCACATAAGAACAAGTTTTTACACTCAGCCTTATGCTATTTAGGTAGACATCTAATGTCAATCACATCCAATATGATTCTTAGATCCTTTATGAGACTATGATATCAAATATCATTGCATACTCGGAATGACGCATTCAACTGATCAACTATCAAAGAATCGTCCATGTCCTCTAATCGCTTACGCAATTCAGAGATCATGTTTCCAAACGTCAAGCTAGACTTGTCCGGATCATCATCCACATGCTTCCAATAAGCATCAATGATCGATCTAGAAGCCATGGTTAGAGTCTTATCCTTCATAAGGATAGATCGCATCGTCAACTTCGGTACAATACCGGTTAACGCTATGTCCTACAGAAGGACTTAGGCTTAGGTTCAATGACAACGCTTGTCACTTTCCACTTGCCCTTGCTCTTGGAACGCTTCCTTTTGCTGGAACTCTTTCCAACAACTACCATTTCACTCTTTTGTTATTTCTGTCATGCCGTTGGGAATGAGAACAGAAATTGTAGACTCTACCTGGAAGATCAGGAGAAGAAGAAGCTTAAAGAAGCTTCGACTTCTGGTATCTTCGTTACAGAGGCTAATTTGTTTACTTCTACGTCGTGGGTATTAGATACCGGAAGCGCCTCGCATATTTGTGGAAATATGAAAGGGTTGCGAAGAAGTAGATAATTGGCAAAAGGAGAAGTAGATCTCCGCGTTGGGAATGGAGCAAAAGTTGTTGCATTAGCCGGCGGGACTGATGATCTGACTTTACCTTCTGGACTTGTATTGGAGTTGCATGATTGTTATTTTGTTCCTGCTATCAGTAAGAACATTATATCGATTTCATGCTTAGACTCGGATGGTTTTAGATTTGTTATTGAGAAGTCAAGCTAGACTTGTCCGGATCATCATCCACATGCTTCCAATAAGCATCAATGATCGATCTAGAAGCCATGGTTAGAGTCTTATCCTTCATAAGGATAGATCGCATCGTCAACTTCGGTACAATACCGGTTAACGCTATGTCCTACAGAAAAAGACAAAACAGAACGAAA
>NW_010966178.1:1804266-1835297 GCF_000463585.1 Tarenaya hassleriana
TACCTTCTAGGCCTTGTATTTGAGTTGCATGATTGTTATTTTGTTTATGCTATTAGCAAGAACATTATAACGATTTCATGCCTAGACTCGGACGATTTCAGATTTGTTATTGAGAACAAAGGTCTATCCATTTATAGAGGTGATTTATTCTATGGTAAGGATCTTCAAGAAGAAGACCGACATGGATGGCAACGTGCACACGTATAAGGCACGACTTGTGGCGAAAGGATTCCGTCAAATTCATGGTATTGACTATGATGAGACCTTTTCGCCCGTAGTTATGCTGAAGTCCATCAGGATCCTACTTGCCATAGCCGCATATTATGACTATGAGATATGGCAAATTGATGTCAAGACCGCGTTCCTTAACGGGAACTTGACCGAGGATGTGTACATGACACAACTGATACATGCCTTTATAGTCCTCCTGTTACGCAGGACGTTTGACGTGATCAAAGCACGCAACTCCTCATGTTGGATTCTGTAGATATCTCAGGTCTTAGGATCCAATCATGGAATCGTCGTATGAGATTCAAGTCATGACGCTAGTCCATGTGACAATCTCATGCGGGTCAGTCCAGTATTCCGTTCTGCAACGAATACCTATGATTGTGATCGTATCCAATACCTATGATCATCTATGTGATCATCAATCACACATCATACTAGTCTTATTATGTTGTTATTCCCATAATGACATAAGACTAGGGAGTTTAGTATCATTCATAGATGATCATAGGTATTGGATACGATCACAATCATAGGTATTCGTTGCAGAACGGAATACTGGACTGACCCGCATGAGATTGTCACATGGACTAGCGTCATGACTTGAATCTCATACGACGATTCTATGATTGGATCCTAAGACCTGAGATATCTACAGAATCCAACATGAGGAGTTGCGTGCTTTGATTACGTCAAACGTCCTGCGTAACAGGAGGACTATAAAGGCGTGTATCAGGTACGAAACGAATCATGTACTGGATTGTAGATAGTCAATACGGGATTTGTACCTCTCGTAAAAGAGAGAGATATCGCTGGGCCCCTCGTGTGAGCAAGACTGTAGAAATGTGTGGCCGCACTATAGACGAACGTCGTCTATTTCAGACAGTCGAACTCAGTGAACGAGAAAGCAGTCGAATCAGATAAGGTGGCTTGTCCATGCCTTATGTTCGACATATGATATCGCGATACAAAAGGATCATCAGTCGGAATCATCACTGGCTTTCGTATGATCACAAACAAACTCTATTCGAGATAGGTAGTCATAGTGTCTTGCTAGAGACCGCCTATGACTTGTATTCCCGGAATGGAGATTCTGTGTTTTACTGCTATTCCGGATGAGCCTACAGGGTCACACACAATAGGGATGGACAAGTACGTGTGCGAAATTATCCCGATTAGGAATCCTAATTGGATTGAGATTCCTAATTGGAATAGGAATCCTAATGGGATTAGGAATCCTGTTATGTATAGGAATCCTAATGAGATTAGAATTCTATTACATCTAGGAAACCTAATGAGATTAGAATTCTAATAGGTTTAGGAAACCTAATTAGATTAGGATTCCTAGTAATCTATTCTTTGTCAAATTAGGATTTTTGGAAAGTCTATATAAGGAGAATGTCTTCTAGGGTTTTAAGTGAAGAAAAAGGAAGAAAAAAGGAGAAGAAAAAAAAAAGGAAGAAAAATAAAACCCTAAGCCTCCAAAAACCTTGCACACAAGAGAGATCGAGATCTCTAGTCCTAGCAGACAAGTTCCAAGGTGTTGGAATCCATCCCGACGTGTGGATACGTGCAGAGGGCGAGGTATTCTTCCTGCCTAGAGTGATCGGACGAACAGATCAATTGATACAGGCCCCGGATCGATTGAGGTAAGCGTTCTAACGTTTCTATGATTCAATAGTAGCATGGTTCTAGGGTTTCATCAAAAATTTTGTTTTATATCCGCAGCGCAAACCCTAGAATCGATCTCTTAGGAATTAGATTCGCTCATGAGATCCCAGGAAATCCAACAGTCGTCCCCCCTACTCTTGAAAAAGGTGAGCCTTTTTACTCTAGATCCGCGATCACCTCTAACATTCAGTCTGCAGATACTCTAGTTAAGATGACATGTGAGGAAGAACCAAAGTATGTACCTCCACCTCCCAGACCTCCTCCAGTTCCATTCCCTTCACGACTTGTGCAACAAAAAGAGGCCAGCCAGTTTAAGCGCTTCACGGACATGATAAAGAAATTAGAGGTCACAATACCTTTTCATGAGGTAATCACTCAAATGCCCTCCTATGCCAAATTTCTCAAGGATATTCTGGTTAGGAAGAAGACAGTGGAGAAGGAGACAGTAGCATTAACCAAAGAGTGCAGTGCCGTTTTTCAGCACGATTTGCCCCGTAAGATGGCAGACCCAGATTCAAACATGCCTATCATTCTAGGGCGTCCCTTTCTCAACACAGCAGATGTCGTCATCCACGTCAGAGCAGGTCGTCTTACTATGTCCATTGGAGACGAGACAATAGAATTCATGCTCAATCAAAATGACAATCCAGACGAAAGTGTGAAATCTATTTGTTCAGTTTATAAGCTCAAAACGCCTAAGAACCAGGACCACAGACACAAGGTTAAGAGAGGACCAGATCCAGATAGGATAAAAGGTAAGAAAGAAGCTAACATGGTTGAGCAGGTCACTAACTCATCAGACAATCGTGAGAACTGGCTCGAATCTCATGCATCACCACCAGATTTTTCTCTACTAGGTACACCTCGTTTCTCAAACTCATTTTGTTGTAGAGATGCCCTTAAACTTCATGATCCAGGTTGGCAGAAGATCGATAATCTTCTCCCATTAGACCCGTCCGGTAATTGAGAGAGTTTGGTCAAGCTAAAGATCCTAAACAAGCGCTCCCGCGAGGCAACCCGAGTTCTTAGGTTAGTTTTTCTTTCCTTTCTTTTTCTTTTTGCATCGAATATTGGTTTGTGTCTCTTATCACCAGGTTGAGTTCTAATGAGGAATTGAGGAGGCGAGGAAGCTAGCTATACGATAGACGTAGGCAGACTTAAGTGCGAGTGAACGAACATCGCGAGCTAAGTATTCTTTTTCCTTTTTGATTTGCTTCTCTTTTGACTCATCTTATTGGTTGCCTCTACTATACGAGATTTGACACCGAGGATAGTGTCTTGTTCAAGTCTGGGGGAGGATTCGTCTAACGTCAAACCATATCTATTTAGAGTAGTGTTGCATGTATTTTTTGATTTTTTTTCACTTTTTAGTTGCATGTGCATATATGATGCATTAGGATCATATAGTTTGTTGTTAGGATTGTGCATTCTCATATAGTGTTTAGGACATATAAGATCACGTGCATAAAACTGTTTTGAGCATTGATATGATGACCTATGATATGAGAGAGTAGAAATGTCCTGAAAACATTGTGATCCGTTGAACGTGGTTATGTTTTGTTGAATTGATTGCTTGACCTTTAGGAGTTTCTAGAATGGCTTGTGGGATAGAAATCATTGGTTGGAACCCATGAGACCGATGTTGTCTAGCCAATTAGTAAAGTTTCTATTAGAATCTTTCCCATGTTTGCTGAAATCGGTAAAGTCTATTATCTAATGCATTCTTATTTCTTTATGTGCACAAAAAGATAGTGAGCATCTCGACATTCCGCTGTCATTATCTCGTCAACGAAAATCGTTCGAGGACATGAGTGCATCAATTTGATGGTTCGGGTCGGGTTATCTAATAAACAAAATCGAAAAAAAATTGATTAGGAACCCTTCAACTTCAACGTCCTAGGAACCCGAGATGCTAGTAAAAGAAAAAAATATAGCTAGATGAAAAAAAAAAGAGAAGAACAAAAAGAATGAATACCAAAAGCGTAGACTAGATACGATTACTCGATCTCTCTTGTGTGCAAGGTTTTTGGAGGCTTAGGGTTTTATTTTTCTTCCTTTTTTTTTTCTTCTCCTTTTTTCTTCCTTTTTCTTCACTTAAAACCCTAGAAGACATTCTCCTTATATAGACTTTCCAAAAATCCTAATTTGACAAAGAATAGATTACTAGGAATCCTAATCTAATTAGGTTTCCTAAACCTATTAGAATTCTAATCTCATTAGGTTTCCTAGATGTAATAGAATTCTAATCTCATTAGGATTCCTATACATAATAGGATTCCTAATCCCATTAGGATTCCTATTCCAATTAGGAATCTCAATCCAATTAGGATTCCTAATCGGGATAATTTAGCACACGTACTTGTCCATCCCTATTGTGTGTGACCCTGTAGGCTCATCCGGAATAGCAGTAAAACGCAGAATCTCCATTCCGGTAATACAAGTCATAGGCGGTCTCTAGCAAGACACTATGACTACCTATCTCGAATAGAGTTTGTTTGTGATCATACGAAAGCCAGTGATGATTCCGACTGATGATCCTTTTGTATCGCGATATCATATGTCGAACATAAGGCATGGACAAGCCACCTTATCTGATTCGACTGCTTTCTCGTTCACTGAGTTCGACTGTCTGAAATCCAGCCCCCCTCCAGTTCCATTCCCTTCACGACTTGTGCAACAAAAAGAGGCCAGCCAGTTTAAGCGCTTCACGGACATGATAAAGAAATTAGAGGTCACAATACCTTTTCATGAGGTAATCACTCAAATGCCCTCCTATGCCAAATTTCTCAAGGATATTCTGGTTAGGAAGAAGACAGTGGAGAAGGAGACAGTAGCATTAACCAAAGAGTGCAGTGCCGTTTTTCAGCACGATTTGCCCCGTAAGATGGCAGACCCAGATTCAAACATGCCTATCATTCTAGGGCGTCCCTTTCTCAACACAGCAGATGTCGTCATCCACGTCAGAGCAGGTCGTCTTACTATGTCCATTGGAGACGAGACAATAGAATTCATGCTCAATCAAAATGACAATCCAGACGAAAGTGTGAAATCTATTTGTTCAGTTTATAAGCTCAAAACGCCTAAGAACCAGGACCACAGACACAAGGTTAAGAGAGGACCAGATCCAGATAGGATAAAAGGTAAGAAAGAAGCTAACATGGTTGAGCAGGTCACTAACTCATCAGACAATCGTGAGAACTGGCTCGAATCTCATGCATCACCACCAGATTTTTCTCTACTAGGTACACCTCGTTTCTCAAACTCATTTTGTTGTAGAGATGCCCTTAAACTTCATGATCCAGGTTGGCAGAAGATCGATAATCTTCTCCCATTAGACCCGTCCGGTAATTGAGAGAGTTTGGTCAAGCTAAAGATCCTAAACAAGCGCTCCCGCGAGGCAACCCGAGTTCTTAGGTTAGTTTTTCTTTCCTTTCTTTTTCTTTTTGCATCGAATATTGGTTTGTGTCTCTTATCACCAGGTTGAGTTCTAATGAGGAATTGAGGAGGCGAGGAAGCTAGCTATACGATAGACGTAGGCAGACTTAAGTGCGAGTGAACGAACATCGCGAGCTAAGTATTCTTTTTCCTTTTTGATTTGCTTCTCTTTTGACTCATCTTATTGGTTGCCTCTACTATACGAGATTTGACACCGAGGATAGTGTCTTGTTCAAGTCTGGGGGAGGATTCGTCTAACGTCAAACCATATCTATTTAGAGTAGTGTTGCATGTATTTTTTGATTTTTTTTCACTTTTTAGTTGCATGTGCATATATGATGCATTAGGATCATATAGTTTGTTGTTAGGATTGTGCATTCTCATATAGTGTTTAGGACATATAAGATCACGTGCATAAAACTGTTTTGAGCATTGATATGATGACCTATGATATGAGAGAGTAGAAATGTCCTGAAAACATTGTGATCCGTTGAACGTGGTTATGTTTTGTTGAATTGATTGCTTGACCTTTAGGAGTTTCTAGAATGGCTTGTGGGATAGAAATCATTGGTTGGAACCCATGAGACCGATGTTGTCTAGCCAATTAGTAAAGTTTCTATTAGAATCTTTCCCATGTTTGCTGAAATCGGTAAAGTCTATTATCTAATGCATTCTTATTTCTTTATGTGCACAAAAAGATAGTGAGCATCTCGACATTCCGCTGTCATTATCTCGTCAACGAAAATCGTTCGAGGACATGAGTGCATCAATTTGATGGTTCGGGTCGGGTTATCTAATAAACAAAATCGAAAAAAAATTGATTAGGAACCCTTCAACTTCAACGTCCTAGGAACCCGAGATGCTAGTAAAAGAAAAAAATATAGCTAGATGAAAAAAAAAAGAGAAGAACAAAAAGAATGAATACCAAAAGCGTAGACTAGATACGATTAGGTAGAATGGCGTGATAGGTTCGAGAAACATACTTGGTAGATGATTGAAGTTCTTGGATTGGTTCTTGGTAGCGGTATAGATCCCATAGGTAGGAAAAACTATCCTTTAGAGAGGGAGATCATACTAGACAGACTTGATCATTGTTCACGGGGATCTAGGTTGGATAGAGATTTCGCTCTCGATTATCATTTTGAGTTATGTCATTGTCTCGCCCTCCTTTCAAACCGCTTTTCACAGAGTATTTGCTCGAGGACGAGCAAAGGTTTAAGTCTGGGGGAGTTTGATAATATGTATTTTGGTGACATTTTGGTCTAGGATGTCTAGTGCATTTTACTCGGTTTTGCATATTTATAGGCATTCTAGAGTATATTTGGTCTCGATATTGCTTGGTTGCTTTCTTTGGTGTCAAAACAGGTATTCATGCATAAAAGAGAGCAAAAGGAGTGGAAAACATGGATTACGGAACATCACAGACGAAACGGGAACATTTGGAGTTGTTCCGGGGAAAAACATGAAGACTAAAAAGTCAGATCTTGCAAGTCCAATAAATTCCACTCTACAAGACCAAATTGTGCGTTCTCTACTTCATTTGAAAGCTCTCTTCAATACCAATTCGCACAAATGTGACGTTGGAGCAGAAAGTTATGAGCAAATCTGTCAAGCATGTTCGAGTTGAAGAATCGACACGGACCGTGTTGCATTCGACACGGTCGTGTTGTGTCCGTGCTGAAAAAAGTGAAGTTTTGCTCAGTGAATTGACACGGACCATGTTGTCATTCGACACGGCCGTGTTGATTCAAACTCGCCCATGTTCAACCTATGTCTAAAGTGTAGATTTTTAACAGAGAATTGACACCTAGATTTGCGTTATCATATAGCTTCTTCAAAATTCTTAGGTTCACAGTCCGCAAAAAGACATAAAAGAGTAAGATCATCTTGCCTCTCAGTTGCCTCATATAGATCTTCAATGCTTCGAAATCGAGGCATTCTTTCACTTGAGCTTCCGTCCGATAATGATGGCCATAATGGATCTTGTGGCGTTGTGGGTTCTTCACTCTCATTCTCCGTTTGTTCTTCTATGTAGGGAAGGAATGTATAGTCTTCATTGAGAGTGTTCCAGTCCCACTCCCTATCTTCATCAAAATCCACATCACGACTCACAATGGTTTTTCCAGTATTTGGGTTATGCAACTTGTATCCTTTTGAGTTTTGATCATAACCGATGAATAAGTATTTTTCACTTTTATCATCAAGCTTTGATCTCTTCTCATCATGCATACGTGCATAGGCAATACTCCCAAATACTCGGAGGTATGACACCCCTAGTTTTCTTCCGCTCCAAGCTTCTTAGGGTGTTAATCCCATTACGCTTCTGGATGGAGATATATTTGATAAATAAACCATCATAGCCAAACTTCTGTCCAGAATTCCTTTGACATGTTCTTCGTCTTCAGCATGCTTCGTGCCATGTTAAGGATGGTCTTGTTCATCCTTTCAGCGATTCTATTTTGTTGTGGCATTCCAAGACATGTCAGTGAGCGTCTAATACCATGGTATGCACAAAAATCATTGAATTCATTGGAAGTGAACTCTCCACCTCGATCGGACCTTAACTCTTTGATTTTACAGCCACTCTGATCTCTTCACCATCGTCTTGAAATTCTTGAAATTTGTAAATGCCTTTGACTTTTGCTCCAAAAAATACACCAAAATTTTTCTACTGAAATCATCGATAAAGAGAATGAAGTACCTTTTCTTTCCAAATGAAGATGGATTTATTGGTTCACAAACATCTGTGTGCACGAGTTGAAGGGGCTCTGGATTTATCTGGGTATTTGAAGGGAATTCCTGGGATCTTTACAGCAAATCTAATTCCTATGAGATCGATTCTAGGGTTTGCGCAGCGGATATAAAACAAAATTTCTATAAACAATAAATCCATGCATGTATGAATTGTAGAAACGTTAGAACACTTACCTCAATCGATCCAGGGCCTGTTTCAATTAGTGTGTTCGTCCGATCACTGAAGGGAGGAAGATTACCTCGCCCTCTACACATATCCACATGACGGAAAGGATTCCAACGACTTGAAACTTGTCTGTTAAGACTAAAAAACACGTTCTCCAATGCTCAGGCTTTCAGGGATCTATGTCAGGGTTTTCGGATCTCCAAAACCTCTCAAAAGGTCTGAGAATTCATCCTCTTAAGCTTAGGAGGCGTGCCCCAAGTATATGTTACATAAAAACCCTAATTAGAGTAAGATAAGGAATTCCCGACGTCTGGACCGATCGGTCGAGACCATTGGACCGGTCGGTCTGGACTTCGTGCCTCCGGGAATTTCTTGTCTTTTCTCGCGCATTTGTCATTTCCTATGTTTGTGACCCTGTAGGCTCATTCGAGATAGTAGTATAATCCAAAATTTCCATCTCGGGTATACAAGTCATAGGCGGTCTCTAGCAAGACACTATGATTACCTAGCTCGAATAGAGTTTGTTCGTGATCTTACGAACATCAGTGATGATTCTAGTTAATGATACTTTTGTATCACGATATCATATGTCGAACATAAGGCATGGAAAAGCCACAAATTACGATATCAAACACGCGCTAGCTGACTCTTGACATCTCCGTCTTCACCATGGCTTTCACCGTCTTGTACTTTTTAGTACGCGCTAGCTCCTGAAACATGGTCTTGAGCTGTTCGATCATATCAAACACGTCTTCCCCTCAAACTGCATTTGCAGATTGGGTGCCATGCTTCCCAACATGAGACAAGAAATCTCGTTGTCGTCCATTTGATGCTTCAACCAAGCATCCTTGACTGCCCTTGTTGCATTGGCCGCAGGCTCTAGAGGTAGAGCCCATTCCAGGACGTATGACTTCTTGTCGTGCTTGAGAAAAATTCTCAAATTACGATACCAGTCCAAGAAGTTTGTCCCGGTCAACTTATCCTTCTCAAGGATAGATCGCATAGTCAAACTCGGTACATTACCGGTCGACGCCATGTCCTAGAGAAAAAGACAAAACACAACGAACAAAACAAAATGCAGATTCTATCAATAATCCACTACCAGCTAGTCCATCACCAATCAATGACAACATAGATGCATATACGAGCTATACTCCCATAAAGAAAAATAACCCTATAATAATTTTCTATATGGGACTAAGATTCATATTTCACATAAGAATGAGTTGTTACACTCAACCTTATGCTATTTAGGTAGACATCTAATGTCAATCACATCCAATGTGACTCTTAGATCTTTTATGAGACTATGATATCGAATATCATTGCATATTCGTCTCATCTGTACCGTTAAATCACAAGTCAAACTTGACGACTTAACCTAAGCTAAACCATATTCAAGCTGTGGGAACCACGATTTCCCACCTTGCGTGATATGCACCTCGTTCACCTAAGGGCTTCTCGGTGAACTATGGGGAAAGAAAAGAGACTTTGTTTTGGGATTTTTCGTGGGATAATGACTCAAACCTGAGGTTCTGGTCCTAGGACACTCACTCTAAGATTTAGGGTCGAAAATTACAGAAGAAATGAAGAGAAAACAGATAGTATGCTCTCGGACACACCAAGAGAAGGTCGGACACACCAAGCAATGTAAACCTCGGACAAACCAAGAGAATTCAAGAAAATACTTAGATTTTTTATTCAAAGATGATTCTCAAGCTTACAATTTCGTGCTCTAATATAGTAAAAAGAAGAAGATTGCAAAAAGGAAAGAAAATAACTCAGCAACATGAAAAATGGAAAAAGATAAAAAATGGAAATTGTCTCTAGCTAGAAAAGGAAACTTCGAGATTGTTTCTTGCTGAATCACCAATGGCTAGGAGTGAATTTGGCAAGAAGGAGATCTGATTTTCCAAGTCATTTGCTAGCTCACGAATCTTCCTTATTTGTGTTGATGATGAGGCTTGAAATCTTGGCTAATTCCCTTATTTGTTGTTGCAGATTGATGATGTGTCTTTGAGGTGGAAATTTGCCTAAATTTGAAGCCTCTTCTTCATGTAGAGACTTGTCCTGGTCCAGATTTTCCAAGTCTCCAAGGAACAAATTCAGCTCATATTCTCGGTCAATGCAAGACCGAGAATCATCCACGCCTTCTTGCTTGTTTCGTCCTTCTTGTTCGTGTTTTGCTCGATCCAATTGCCCATGAGACTCCTCACTTTGGCCTACCATGCTCGTGTCTTAGACCGTGTGAAGGGTGGTTCCGGCATAGGTGGAAAGATGGCCTCGGTGTTGTTGGTTTCTTCTTCCGAGCTCGCCTCCTCCTCCATGCACTCCTTGCTCTCATCCAATCCATTGTGCTCATCCATGTCCATGGTTAGATCGATGACCTCATCATTCCCTCCCCGTTGGACGGGTTTTGCCCTCAAAACGGATTCACCTACATCAAACGGAAGTAGATCAGTTACATTGAAAGTAGAAGACACGTTATACTCACCGGGTAACTCCAAGCGGTAGGCGTTGTCATTGATCTTCTCGCTGATCCGGAAAGGTCCATCTCCTCTCGGTGCTAGCTTTGAGCTCCTCTTGCGTGGAAATCTCTCGGGCCTAAGGTGCAGCCATGCCCAATCTCCAACTTCAAAAGTGATCTTCTTGCGTCCCTTGTTGGCTTGACGTGCGTATTGCTCCGTTCTCCGCATCACATTGTCTCGAACCTTTGCATGGAGCTTCTTGATCAGATCAGCCTTCTTCTCTCCATCAAGGTTGGTTACTTCGCTGCTTGGAATAGGTGCTAAGTCCAATGGCGTGAGAGGATTGAAACCGTAGACCACTTCAAAAGGTGAATGCCGTGTTGTGGAGTGTGTTGCTCGGTTGTATGCGAACACCACATGTGGAATGCAATCGAGCCAATTCTTCAAGTTTCTCCCAATGGTGGCTCGGAGTAGGGCAACCAATGTGCGGTTCACCACCTCGGTTTGGCCATCGGTTTGTGGATGGCATGTGGTAGAGAACACAAGTTTCATCCCAAGCTTCCTCCAAAGGGTCTTCCAAAAGTAGCTCAGGAACTTGGTGTCACGATCGGAAACAATGCTCCGGGGTAATCCATGAAGGCGGACAACCTCTTTGAAGAACAAGTCTGCTACATGTGAAGCATCATCCGATTTAGCACATGGAATGAAGTGCGCCATCTTCGAAAATCTGTCAACCACAACAAAAATCGAGTCTTTGTTCCGGATTCAAGGGAGTCCAAGAACAAAGTCCATCAAAATATCAGTCCAAGGTGATAAAGGAATGGGAAGAGGAAGATACAAACCGTGCGGGTGCGTCTTAGATTTGGCTTGATGACATGTAATGCATCTAGCGACAAATCTTTCGACATCCCGTTTGAGATGCGGCCAAAAGAAGTGCTCCTTGACGATTGCAAGCGTCTTTTCCATGCCAAAATGTCCCATGAGAGCTCTACTATGCGCCTCTTGTAAGATAAGCTCCCGCATTGAGCACTTTTAGAATGATCCATGAGCTCCCTTAGCGCACTCCTCGTAGATATCTCCGAAATCGGAATCATCACGGTACAGCCCCTTGATGTGTTCAAATCCAAGCATCTTAGCCTCCATGATCGAAATCAAAGCATGCCGCCTTGACAACGCATCGGCCACCACATTGTCTTTTCCCTTTTTGTACTTGATCACGTAGGGAAATGTCTCGACATACTCCAACCACTTAGCATGCCTCCTTTTGAGCGTAGATTGGCCTTTGAGATGCTTCAACGTCTCATGGTCGGTGTGAATGATGAACTCCTTCGCCAAGAGATAGTGCTGCCATGTTTGTAAGGCACGAACCAAGGCATAGAGCTCCTTGTCGTAGGTAGGATAGTTGAGCGTTGCGCCACTCAATTTCTCGCTAAAGAACGCCACGGGTCGTTTCTCCTGCATCAAAACAGCCCCAATACCAATTCCGGACGCATCACATTCAATTTCGAATACCTTATCAAAGTCGGGAAGGACTAAGACGGGTGCACTCGTGAGCTTGTCCTTCAAGGTATCGAAAGCCTTCTCTTGTTCTTCTCCCCATTCGAATGCTTTATCCTTCTTGATGATGGATGTGAGGGGGGCTGCAAGAGTGCTAAAATCACGAACGAATCGTCGGTAGAAGCTAGCTAGGCCATGAAAGCTTCTAACATGTCCGACGGTGGTAGGGGTTGGCCATTCCCGAATAGCCTTGATCTTCTCCTCGTCTACGCTTAATCCCTGCGAGCTTACAACAAAACCTAGAAAAACAACTTCATTAGTGCAGAAAGTGCACTTCTTGAGATTGGCATAAAGCTTCTCCCTTCGGAGAGTCTCCATTACAAGCTCAAGATGTGTCACATGCTCGGATAAACACTTGCTATAGACGAGAATATCATCAAAATAAACAACCACAAATTTACCGATAAAGGCGCGAAGTACGTGGTTCATAAGTCTCATGAAGGTGCTAGGAGCGTTGGTGAGTCCGAAAGGCATGACAAGCCATTCGTACAGCCCATGTTTCGTCTTGAATGCGGTCTTCCACTCGTCTCCTTCTCGAATGCGGACTTGATGATAACCACTCTTCAAGTCAACTTTTGAAAAGAGGGTTGCTCCGCTTAACTCATCCAACATATCATCGAGTCGTGGCATTGGATGGCGATATTTGATTGTGATGTTGTTTATCGCTCTACAATCCACGCACATACGCCATGTCCCATCCTTCTTTGGCACGAGTAGAACGGGCACTACACAAGGACTTAAGCTTTCACGTATATAACCCTTAGATAATAAATCTTGTACCTGCGTTTGGAGTTCCTTAGCCTCCTCGGGGTTCATACGGTAAGCGGGACGGTTTGAAAGTGGTGCTCCCGGCACAAGATCGATTTGGTGTTCGATCCCGCGAATTGGCGGTAATCCCGCAGGTGGTTCCTCGGGGAAAACGTCTTGAAAATGCTCTAGGAGTTTCTTAATTTCTGGGGGATACACAATCTGATTCGAACCTGCGCTCAACACTTCCTTGTACAACATTAGTAAAACCAAACGTTCATCTAGTAGAGCTTTACTTACCGTGCTTGGTTTCATGTAGAAGTTCGGCTTTTTGTTGTTGTCTCCTTCTTTGGAGAGTTTAACTTGCATCTCGTGAACCTGTGACGGACTAAGAGGAGCCAACGATATCTTACGCTTGTTGAATATAAAAGAGTAGTGGTTGGTCCTACCGTCGTGTTTCACCTCTCGGTCAAATTTCCAAGGGCGTCCAAGGAGTATGTGCCCCGCTTGCATTGGCACAACATCGCACATCACCTCGTCTTGGTAACGTCCAATGCTAAATGACACTTTGACCCGCCCATTTACCTTGAGTTCTCCTTGGTTGTTGAGCCATTGAAGCTTATACGGGTGTGGATGTTTCTCGGTCTCCAATCCCAGCTTCTTAACCATGTATGCACTTGCAACGTTAGTACATGAACCACTATCAATGATTAGGCCACATACCTTGTTTCTAATAGTGCATCGACTGTGGAAGATTGTTTCTCTTTGGGCGGTTTCTTCCGGATTTGTCATCGTGCTCAAAACTCGCCTTGTGACCAAGAGTTCTCCACTGTCCGGATACTCTATGTTCTCCTCAGTATCAGCAACCTCCTCTTCGTCCAGGGATTCATAATCTCCCGTATCCGTAAGGATCATGACACGATTGTTTGGACAGTCCTTTGCATAATGTCCTCGTCCCCTACACTTGTAGCAAACAATCTCACGTGAACGTAATTCAACGGGAGTTGATTTATTACCTTTAAGGCCTGATCCCGAAGATGTTGCTATGCCTTTCCCTTTGTCATGGATATTTGCCTCGGATTGGGTTGATTTGGTTGTTGTAACAGTTCCGGACTTGTTCTCACTGCGTGTATACGATTGGTTCGAAGAGTTTGTTCTTGCTCGATTAAAACGAGCTTGCTTCTTGGCGATTTGCTGCTCGATTTGGATTGAGATATGGATAAGTTCCTGCAAATCATGGTAAGCTAAACGTTCTACCTTTCGAGCAATTCGCTCCTGCAATCCATCCACAAATTGTGCCATAATCGCTTCTTCGCTTTCATCTAACTCCAATCGGTTTCGTAGGTGCTCGAACTCCTCATAGTATTCTTCAACGGTTCTAGTTCCCTGCACCAAGTTACGATATTTGCGTTGCAAGTCACGATGAAAATGGGGAGGTACATACCTCTTACGCATCATGAACTTCATCTCTCTCCATGTTGTGACAGGTTCGTATTGTGCTCTACGCCTCTCGGCTATTTCTCGATCCCACCATGCTAAGGCGTTGTCGGTGAGTTCTGCCGCTGCGTATCTAACCTTTCTCTGATCCGAATACTCATAACATTCGAAAATATTGTCCATCCGCCTCTCCCAATCGAGATAGGCATCCGGATTAATTCTACCCGCGAATGTAGGCATTGAAAGTTTTGGATCATTACCTCGTTGGACTTGTGGTGCTTGCACGTAGTCCTCTTCCTCATCCGAATCAATCTGATGTCGATGAGCACGAGCTGCCCTACGCCTTGGAGGAAGGTTTTGTGGTGCATCATCTCAATCCCTTTGCGGTTCTTCTTCTTGTCTTTGAAAGTTAAATCGAATTGGTTCGGGACGACACGGAATCTGTTCTAAACGTGTTAAACGTTCTTGGATTTGTTGCAACGCTTGAAGGATGGTTTGGTTGCTACTTTCTCCATCTCCCGACATGACTCTTTTTGGCTTTTCTTAAAGTGATTATCAAACCAAATTTGGCTTTTCTTAAAAAGTGATTATCAAACCAAAATTCAAAGCAAAACAGAAAGTAAAAGTTGAAAGGAATGAGATGAATCGGACTTACCTCTTCGCCGAAGCAGATTCTTTTTGGTGTTTTCGGTTTTTTTTCTTCAAAACAAAAGCATAAAACGAAACAAATACGAAACAAATATGCAGAAGTGAATCCTTACCTCGTTGGTCCTTGAACCGGGCTCTGGATACCAAAATGATATGCACCTCGTTCACCTAAAGGCTTCTCGGTGAACTATGGGGAAAGAAAAGGGACTTTGTTTTGGGATTTTTCGTGGGATAATGACTCAAACCTGAGGTTCTGGTCCTAGGACACTCACTCTAAGATTTAGGGTCGAAAATTACAGAAGAAATGAAGAGAAAACATATAGTATGCTCTCGGACACACCAAGAGAAGCTCGGACACACCAAGCAATGTAAACCTCGGACAAACCAAGAGAATTCAAGAAAATACTTAGATTTTTGATTCAAAGATGATTCTCAAGCTTACAATTTCGTGCTCTAATATAGTAGAAAGAAGAAGATTGCAAAAAGGGAAGAAAATAACTCAGCAACATGAAAAATGGAAAAAGATAAAAAATGGAAATTGTCTCTAGCTAGAAAATGAAACTTCGAGATTGTTTCTTGCTGAATCACCAATGGCTAGGAGTGAATTTGGCAAGAAGGAGATCTGATTTTCCAAGTCATTTGCTAGCTCACGAATCTTCCTTATTTGTGTTGATGATAAGGCTTGAAATCTTGGCTAATTCTCTTATTTGTTGTTGCAGATTGATGATGTGTCTTTGAGGTGGAAATTTGCCTAAATTTGAAGCCTCTTCTTCATGTAGAGACTTGTCCTTGTATAGATGAAGTGCTGGTCCAGATTTTCCAAGTCTCCAAGGAACAAATTCAGCTCATATTCTCGGTCAATGCAAGACCGAGAATCATCCACGCCTTCTTGCTTGTTTCGTCCTTCTTGTTCGTGTTTTGCTCGTTCCAATTGCCCATGAGACTCCTCACTTTGGCCTGCCATGCTCGTGTCTTAGACCGTGTGAGGGGTGGTTCCGACATAGGTGGAAAGATGGCCTCAGTGTTGTTGGTTTCTTCTTCCGAGCTCGCCTCCTCCTCCATGCACTCCTTGCTCTCATCCAATCCATTGTGCTCATCCATGTCCATGGTTAGATCGATGACCTCATCATTGCGTCACAAAGATAATCCAGCACGCTCAGCTTTGGATGACCCATGATACGGATGATCGATGCATTGACAAGTGCTCTAGTAATGGAAGGTACTAGCTTAGCATTACATAAAAGGGATTTTTAAACCACACTTAGATCAAACATCTACTTTCAAGCGATGAGAACCACCATTTCTCCATCTTGCCTCACCAAGATAGCACGGCACACCCAGCTTTGGCATAACCCATGACACGTACGATCGATGCTTTGATAAGTGCTTTACTCGTAGAGCTCCTAGTTCTAACCGATTTAGGTGCAACGATTGTACCATTCGAATCAAGGATAAACTATTGTTCCTTGATCAGATGTATTACATAATCCGAATAGACCATCCATTCGGCTATGTAATCCCAATCCCAAAGCTCTCACTCAATCAAACAAATCTAATATCTTGATTAAGTTACATGTATTCATTCACTATGGACCATTCATAAGATTGAATCATGTTATTCTGAATCACAGTTGATCGGATTAAGCAATTATTGCTCAAATCAGATCGCGAAACGAAGAATAAAAAATTTCGATTTCATCCGGGATATGGACCGGTCGGTTTATGAATCTGGACCGGTCGGTCCACACGAATCTCGGTCTGATTGGTCCGGACTGGTCAGACTTCCAGTTCTTCGGTCTCGGACCATGACCTAGACGATCGGTCCACACATGCAGACCGGTCGGTCCAGACCTTATGGTCCAAAGAGGGAAGAGCATCGATGAAACCCTAGACAGATCGGTCCAGAGGACTAGACCGATCGGTCTAGGCGAAACGTGATCAGATCACATTTTTCGTTGTTTCGACCCCGATTCAGACCCGAATTCCACCCGGTTTTTGCCTGTGAACTCAAACACGAACCTCTTACACACCAACAGAGAACAGAAATCTACTCTAGATTCACAATCTATTAATGCATAGCATCAAAAGCAAATATGAATTCAAACTGTTCAAATTCTATAACGTGCGTGATTGGGTTCTACGAAATCATACAAAGCAACCAAATTCTATAACGTGCGTGATTGGATTCTAGGGTTTGCGCAACGGATATAAAACAAAATTTCTATAAACCCTAAAACCATGCATGTATGAATCGTAGAAACGTTAGAACACTTACCTCAATCGATCCGGGACCTGTTTCAATTAGTGTGTTCGTTCGATCACTGAAGGGAGGAAGATTACCTCGCCCTCTACACGTATCCACACGACGGAAAGGATTCCAACGGCTTGGAACTTGTCTGCTAGGACTGAAAAACACGTTCTCCAATGTGGCAGGGTTTCAGGGATCTATATCAGGGTTTTCGGATCTCCAAAAGGATCTATATCAGGGTTTTCGGATCTCCAAAACCTCTCAAAAGGTCTGAGAATTCATCTCTTAGGCTTAGGAGATGTGCCCCAAGTATATGTTACATAAAAATCTTAATTAGAGTAAGATAAAGAATTCTCGATGCCTAGACCGATAGGTCTGGCACTTTTTCAGACCGAGCAACCTTTGCTCGTCACCTTTAGACCGATCGGTCCATGCACCTGGACCGGTCGGTCTGGGCAAGCCTGGACCGATAGGTCCAGACCATTGGACCAGTCGGTCTGGACTCCGTGCCTCCGGGAATTTCTTGTCTTTTCTCACGCATTTGTCCTTTCCTATGTGTGTGACCCTGTAGGCTTATTCGAGATAGCAGTATAACCCGAAATCTCCATCTCGGGTATACAAGTCATAGGCGGTCTCTAACAAGAACTATGACTACCAAGCTCGAATAGAGTTTGTTCGTGATCTTACGAACGTCAGTCATGATTCCGGTTGATGATCCTTTTGTATCACGATATCATATGTCGAACAAAAGGCATAGAAAAACCACCTTATCTGATTTGACTGCTTTCTCGTTCATAGAGTTCGACTGTATGAAATAGACGACGCTCGTCTATAGTGTGGGCCACATTCCTACAATCTCGCTCACACGAGGGGCCCAATGATATCTCTCTCTTTTACGAGAGGTACAAATCCCATCTTGACTATCTACAATCCAGCACATGATTCGTGTCGTACCTGATATACACCTTTATAGTCCTCCTGTTACGCATGACGTTTGACGTATTCAAAGTACGCAACTCCTCATGTTGGATTCCAGTAGACATCTCATGTCATAGGATCCAATCATGGAACCGTCACATGAGATTCAAGTCATGACGCTAGTCTATGTGACAATCTCATGCGGTCATTCCAGTATTCCATTCTCCAACGAATACCTATGATTGTGATTGTATCCAATACTCATGATCATCTTTATGATCATCTATCACACATTATACTAGTCTTAGTACATCATTGTTCACACAATGATATATGACTAGGAAGTTTAGAATTGTTCATAACAATACATGGATTTCATAACATATTAAAATATGCATAACATGTAATGAATCAAACACTCATCCATATGACCAAAGTAAGTGTCAATATATCAAATATATCAAAATAAAGCTCATATAGCAGTACATCATAGAGTACTAAACCAACAGTATTGTCTGTATCCTTCTCTCCATTTTTGATTGCGAGCAACAAGGTTGGTTCCTCCGTTCCATGTTCACCCTTGATGAGATTGATCATTTCTTCGTTCCTTTTGTCATCAAGGAATTCCCTAGCAAAATGTACCATTTTATGACAACTGTAGCATTCAATATTTGTTTTGTCATACCTCATTTCATATGTATTTGTGTAGAAGCCTCTTCCTTTTTTTTCCCTCTTGGTACACCACGACCTCTGAATGATAGTTGGTTATTTATTTCGTAACTCGGATTGTCTCCATTTCCTCTTCCTCTTCCATATTGGCCATATCCACGTCCTCTCCCTCGGTCACGTCCGCGTCCTCGAAAATTTTGATCTTTATTTTTTGTCATCATTCTTCAAAACAACCTTTGCTTGAAGAATCTCTTCCTGTTCTTCCTTGTCTTCTATTTAATTTCTTTTCATGTGCTATCAAATTTTCTTCCAATTGTTCTATTGTCATCAAGTCTACATCTTTATACTCTTCTATAGCACACACCTTGTGATCAAACTTTGGTATTAAAAATCGGAGGATCTTTTCCACCACAGAAGTATCTTCTATTTTACCCCCATAAATCTTCAGTTGATTTACGATTGACTTCATCCTTGAACAGTAATCCAAAATGATTCGGATTCTTTCATCGTTAATGCTTCAAAATCGGTTTTTAATGAATTTTATCTCTCCCTTTTTACTTTCTCTACGCCTTGAAAAGATTTTTCTAAAATCTTCCATATCTCATTTGACATAGCGGCATGAGAGACTTTGTCGAGCAACTCGTCATTCCAATATTGATGAATGAGAGTGAGAGCATGCTTATCCTTCTTCTTTGACTTGGAAAAAGCCTTCATTTGGGGTTGCGATAAAGACTCCTCATCTTCGGGTTTCTCGTACCCTTTCTTCACAATATCCCAAACTTTGTTGTAGTCGAGCAAAGCCTTCATTCGTAAACACCATTTTTCATAGTTCGTCTTTGTTAGACGGGGATATTGAAAGCTCGTTGTTGCCATTACTTCTCACAACTCTCTTTAATCCCTCAAGATTTTTCGAAAATTTAAAGAACCGGACTCTGATACCACTTTGTTGGATTAGGGAGGAGGATTTTTCGGATTAAGAAAGAGGATTATTTAGTATTTAGGATTTTGGAAGAGATTAGAAAATATTTGGAAGAAGAAAGAATTTGAAGATTTTGGAAGAGAAAATATTTTTCTTAATTTCTCTCTTTGTTTTTCTCTTCAAATTTAATTGATTTCAAACACCTATATTTATACTATAAACTCACACCTATCTGCATATCTAACTCACTTATTAAACACATTTTCACCTAATTTTCTTCCACATATTTCTAACTACCTCACCAAACTACAATTTCATCACATTTTCACAAACCTTACATATTAATCACATTTCATACACCTTTCATATTAATTATATTTTTCATAATCATACCAAAATATTTATTTAATTAATTTTCTAAAATCAAGTTTAGTTTTTCAACAGACCTTGGAGTCAGACTGTCTATGAGCATCATACTAAGTTTGGTCTGGCAGATTTCCAAGTCTATTTAAGTTTAAAACTTGTCAAAAACTTAATTAGTACACCCCAAAGTTCTGGCAAAACGTTTGAAATCCATCCTGCAGGTGTAGATACGTGTAGAGGACTGTAACTTCAGTCTTAGGTTATTAAAATAGGCCCTAGAACGTTCTATTTGAAGATAACATCGGATTCGAGAGAAGTATTATATACTCATGGTGATATATACGTTCTTTCGGGTTTTGCATCTTTGGTTTTGTGATCAAGTTTCAAATTCTTCTTCCGCTGCGTGAAACCTAGAAACCAACCCTAGATCGATGTGATTGCATAAGGAACCCATAACGAAATCCAACACAATTACCATAATACCCTTCCATCTTTCCAAAACCCTCTGACTCTCCTAGAGACTTCGAAAGTCTCTCCTTCATCTAGAGGTTTTTTCAGAAAACTCCAACAAAAACTACGGTGTATAGACTTCAAAACTGATTTATTCTAAATAGGTTTTTGGTGCGTTCATCAAAGCGGTAGATAACACGAGCAATTTATGCAATGTTAGAACACATGAACAAGTAAAATTGGTTTCTTTTTGCTGTTGAAGTGAATCTTATGTTTGAATGTTAGGCGGATTCATATTAAAAAAGATTGTGAAGGGCTTGCAATGAGCCAAAAGGTGATGATGATTTGTTGATCTGTACTACGGATTCCAATTATCTTCTTTTTCTCAGCGTCGGACCATGTAATGCATTTCAATTAGGTTGCTGATCTATTGTGTCTAGGCAGCTGCGGAGACGAACTTTGGACCAAGCCAAATGGTATCATGGCAAAACATATTGTATCTTTCATGAGAGAGTTCTATGATCCTCCGAGCCAAATGGATTTGGTTACTTACTGTTAACTTTCTCAAATAAAACATTCTTACATTAACAAAATATTCATTACAACGCATACACAAATATAAGCACACATCTATTTGGCTTCTGAACCAAAATAGGATGACGGACAAAGAAATCTGCAATAATGTCTTCACCCCATAACTACATATATCTATAGTCACAATTCTAGTAACCGATAGAAACTTCTAACTTTAACTGCATCATTAAAAACTTCCAAATAACTGATCGAAAAGTGCTCTTGAGTAAGTAACCAACATTTACTTATGATTCGGGATACATTATAGAGACTATTCAGAAATGTAAAAAATGGAAAACAATATGTTTTATAATTAGATTATTTTTATGTAGGATTTTATTTAAGTATCCATGTTTTTATCAAATATTTTGTCTTTAGATCTTAGATTCGGATATTTGTGGGTATCCAAGAATTATCTCGAATACTCGATTTTCGAATATCTGACTAAGTTGCGTTCAAAGTAGGAGAATTTTTTATAAAATTGAGTTTGGATTATCTTAAAATTTCGGATATCCGATCCCTTTTCATGCCTATTTTTAAATTTAATTTTTTATTAAAACAAAATACATAATTAAAAAATTTGTATATCCTACAGAGTTTCATTATTTGGATTAGGTTCGTATAAAAAATATTTATAATTTATCGATTAATTTAATATTTGATGCGGATATATTCTGAATTTGATTTTAAAAATTTATATCAAATCAAAATTAGTTAATATATAATAACATTATATAATAATATCAAGAAAACTTTTTAGTACACATCATAAAAAATTGTTTTAGTATAATGAAAATTTGATTGATAAGCAAATTAAAATAAAAAAAAACTATGTTTTTTAGCGAAGAAGGAAAGGTATGACTTTTGATCCAATCTCGCGATATCGGGAGAGTCAATCACCCATAGATGTAAGAAAACCTGGGAATCAAATTTAGTAAGCAAATATTTGTTATTTTTTTTCTATCATTTATATTTTTAAAAATTCTACTAAATCCATTTTTATCACAATTATAATTGGGTTTGCACTCTTTTCAAATTCAAAATATTTATATTTAACGGTTATTTTTATTTTTATTTTTTTGACAAAAGTTATTTTTATATTTGGTGCAGATCTATTTTGAATTTGAAAATAGACTAAATCAAAATTATTTTAAATATAATCACAATTTAAAACAGATTAATTTAAATACAATCATATGATATATCTCTATATCGAGTTATATATTATATATCCGAAACGAAACAATGAACTCTAGTATCGTTGTTTTAGAAAATAATACGATAAACAATACGTTGTGTGGGCGCGCACAGAAACAATATAAAGTATGCTTCAAATGGGCAGACATAATTAAATTATATGCATAAAACAAAGTGTTGACTGAGAAAAACATTATAAAAAAATGCACATAGAAAAAGCTTAGTGGCATAATAAAATGCTTTATTCTGATTGGTCGAATTTCATCATTCCGCGTAAAAAGATGTTCCATTTTCGAATGTAAAACAATTATACCATGGGATTTTAACTAATACCATGCAAATATGAATCCCCGTTTTCATCCGCCCCACGTAATCGAAACTTTATGCTATAACACGTTATACATATATATATATATATATATAACCAGATTTTACTATACATTCTCATTGTTATCAAAACTAGAAAGACCGTAGAATATGTACATGATCCATGATATGGAGGTGGAGAGACCAAGATCCATAGGAGAAGAACTCACGACGCATTTTTCACACCGGAAGAAGGAAACTGCGTTTGGGGCAGCGTTTGCGTTTGCGGCTAGAAAAGGGTCGGGGACAAAAGCAAGCGAGGCTTGTGGAGAAGAAGAGGAAGAGAGTTGTTTCGTACGGACAGTAGAGTTGGGTGTGTCGGAAAGTGATTTGGTTTCAAGGAAATTGTGTTGGCTCCGATCTCAGATCATCGGCGGTGGCGGCGATGTTACGTTCAATTCGCCTTTCGGCCGGAGAAAATTGGTCTACGCCGATCACACTGCCTCCGGTCGCTGCCTCAGATATATTGAAGATTTTATCATTGATCATATTCTTCCGTTTTATGGTAATCTCTCTCTATATCTCTCTCTATATATATATATATCAATTCCCCTCTTCTTTTTTTCGGGTTAATTCCAGTCATAATTTTGATATATTTCATGTAATTAGATTCACAACTTACAGAAATCAAATTTTAACATGAAATTATTTATTTGGAAGTTTTTGATAGTTTTATACATTTTTCTATAAGTTTTTTCATATTTATCTAACATTTTATCATTGATCATGTTCTTCCATTTTGCGGTAATATATACATATATATATATATATATATATATATGATTTCCCCTCTTTCTTTTTTTCCTTATTATAATTTGGATCTTAAAGTTTGTGATATTACATGAAATGGTTAACGTTCCGATTAGTTTCAAATATTTTTTAATCATAATTTTAACATAAGGTAATGAAATTCCTAACCGTACCGATTCTTAAAAATTTTAGAACGATTTATTATTTAGAATATAATATAAATATCTTATTACATCAATATATATATATTTTGACTTTGAATCATTTGTTTAATATATTTAATTTTTTATCGTTGCACTAAAAATAAAGTATTTTTATAATTTTATTTTATCCGATTATGCATAAACTTCTACTTTTTTGGATAAAAATACAAATACCTCTCAATCCAAATAAAAGTTTTGTCCTTTTTTTCTTAGGATAATTAAAAAATAAAAAACCTTTTTTATATGCATTAATTTTTTGCATTTTTAATTTTTGGATAGGGAATACTCACACGTGTGACAATTACGTGGGACAACGAACGACCAAATTGGCCCACGAAGCTTCAAACTACATAAAACGCTGCCTCGGCGGCACTGCCCGAGACGCGCTTATCCTCTGCGGTTGCGGCGCGACCGCCGCCGTCAAACGCCTCCAAGAAACGATGGGAATCGCGGTTGCCTCCATACATCGCGACAAGCTTTTGCGTTGCGTTTCAGATGAAGAGCGTTGGGCGGTTTTCGTGGGCCCACACGAGCACCACTCCAACCTCCTCTCGTGGCGGCAGAGCCTCGCCGAGGTCTTCGAAATCGGGTTGGACAGCGACGGCGTTCTAGACATCAAATCGCTGAGAACGCAGCTAAGTGCGTTTAGGAAGAAAAACGCGTTCAGACCGCTGTTAGGGGCGTTTTCAGCGTGTAGTAACGTCACTGGCATCTGTCCCGACACAAGAGGGATCGCGAGATTGGTTCACCGATACGGAGGCTACGTCTGCTTCGATTTTGCGGCAAGGTATACACACCTTTATTAATTAATTATTAAAAATATATTTTAAGAATAATTCAGGCTTCTCTAATTATAAGTAGCATACATAAAAAAAAGAGACAAAATGATTTTAAATTTTTAAACATTGGAAAATACACTAATTATGGTTTATTAACAATTACATTTTTAAAATAATTTTTTTTAAAATAAAATTTTAAAAAATAATGAAAATCCACACGACCATTACATAGAAAATATTAACTTTTTTACCTTATAAATCATGAAACAATTCGTGTTGGGATTGGTAAAAGTTAAAAAAAACAACCAAAATGCATAAATATATAGAAAATACTATTTTTTTTAAATGATACGTTTTAGATGACTCATAAAAAAATCGTGTAAAATATTAATTAAATTCTATAGACAAACCTTCAACAAAATTATCAAATTCTTTAATTATAATTAGAAACTTCAAAAAAGAAATAGAAAATGGTGTAAAACTTTTTAACTTGGGAAAAATACATCATCTATGCTTAATCAATAAATAGAATAAATCTTATATACATATATATATATATATATATATATATATATATATATATATAGTGATAAATCATAAAACATTTCGTGTAGGAATTGACAAAAGAAGTTAAAAAATTGACTAAACCCACATGACAATTTCATAGAAAAAAATTCTGCTTTTATTTTTATAAAAAACTATATATTTTAGATAAATCGTAAACAAAATTTGTGGGGGGAAATATTGATTATATTTTTAGATAAATCTCCAATAAAGCATCAAACCTTTTTCTTTTCACTTTTTAGGCAAAATTGGTAATTATAATTTTACATATACACGTACAGTGGACCGTACGCCAAAATCGACATGAGATCGGGAGAGAGCGACGGATACGACGCCGTATTGATGAGTCCACACAAATTCTTAGGTGGACCATCTTCACCTGGCCTCCTCCTCATGAGCCATAAACTCTATCTCCTCGCAAGCTCTCCTCCTTCCACCTGCGGAGGCGGCACTGTCAACTACGTCAACGGCTTCGACGAACAGGTAATCAACCCTTTCTTGCACTGCAAGTAACGTACCTAATTCCTCCGTTACATTTCCGATCACAACTCTGATTTGACGGGTTTCGAGCATTACAGCTGACCTTGTACGTGGACGACGTAGAGGAGAGGGAAATGGCCGGCACGCCACCGATAATTCAGACAATAAGAGCCGCGTTGGCGTTCCGGGTGAAGGAGTATGTCGGGTATGAGGAGATCGAGAGAAGGGAGAGCTTCCACATTCAGACAGCTCTCGAGAGGCTGGTTCCGAACAAGAACATCGAGGTTCTTGGAAACACAAGCGCCAAGAGACAAGCCATATTGTCGTTGCTGGTTATACCGAGCGAGAATGGTAAGCCTCTTCATGGCCCTTTCGTGGCTACGCTCCTCAATGACCTGTTCGGGATTCAGGCCAGAGGCGGCTGCGCTTGTGCTGGACCTTACGGACACGTTCTTCTCGGTATCGGGAACGACCACTCTCTGGAGCTAAGATCTGCAATCCAAAAGGTAAACCTGGAAAATCAATCAACCAATCAGGAAGTGATCTTTGAATTTGTTCATTCTCTTACCGTGTGAAGAAACACAGGGCTACAGTGGAGTGAAACCGGGATGGACAAGAGTGAGTTTCCCTTATTACATGCCGAGAGAGGAGTTCGAGTTCATACTTGCATCAATGGAGTTCGTAGCTGAGTACGGACACAGGTTTCTTCCTCTCTACCACTTCAATTTCAGGACAGGCAACTGGAAAGTCGAAGCTGAATCACTTGAGGAGCTTCCTGTGAAGAACAGTGTCACCGTCTCCGGGCACGGAGCCTACGAATTCTACCTTCAAACTGCACATCGAATCGCCCGTCTTCTTCCCGATGTCATCCATTCACAACGTCCCCTTCCCGACGGCATATCTCCTTCCCTGCTCGATTTCATCATCTAGATTGATTGAAGGATCCGGGTTTCCAAAAATCTGTTTCCATTCATTTTTCTTCTTCTTCTTCTTCTTCTTACCGTTCAAAGCATTGGTTACCAAAAACTCTTTCATCTTTCAAGAATCTCTCTCTCTCCCCTGCAGTTAGAATGAAAAACAGTTGAAAGAATGGAAAGAATCAATTTCTTCTCTCTTTTTTCTTACCCAAAATTGGTTTCCATTGTATATCTTTTGTCTTCTGCCTCCATAAAGACAATCGTTCCATATATCGTGCTGTATAGAAGCATCAGACGGTTTTAATGTAAATGAAATATAATAAAAATTTTATATTATAAATTAACTAAACGAAAACATTTAATATTCAATGTTTTAAATTATCAAAAACAAAAATAAACATCCCAAAAACAACAAACCAAACCATCAGTTTTATCTTTTTTAATAACTAATATTCATCATCGTCATCATAGTATTCATCATCTTCCCAACAATCATCATCTTCGCCAATATCTTCTTCTTCTTCCTCCTCCTCCGGCAATGTCGAATCATTCTCAATACCCTTTTCTTTACTCATATGAGAATCATAGGCCTTTGTTATCCTACGGATTGGACTCCATGTGAGGCAATTGTCATCATCATTATCATCTGACGAGTCATCTTCCATTCTCCCAATTAACCATTCACTACTTTCATCAATTTCCTCCAAGAGAAGCGGATCACGTCTATATTTCCTTTTGTACCATCGTTCCACATTTCTCTTGTTCTTGTCAATCTAAAAATAATATATATATATATATATATATATAAATTAATAGTTTGTAAACAAAATCACATGTATATTATTGTAATAAAACAAAAAGAATATTAGTACTTACATGTTGAACAACATCTAAATTCTTCTCAGCAGTAGCATTATAAGTGAGGCGAAAGATTTTCAAGGCAAACTTTTGAAGACTAGGAGTCAAAGTTCCAAAAGAAGACCACCACTCCGCTATTAAAACAGAAAAATAATAAATTACATTAGTAATTTCTAAACATACAAAATATACAATTCATAATAACATATATTTTAATACCTGGAGATTGTGTGTTTCTTAATTTAGTGGCTACCGGTAGACCGAAGAGCCCGCCCGCTGATATATATGTTCTTAACTCTCTTATGATATTACCTTCCATCTCAACGGTACGAGATAACATTTCAATACATTTAAACACACTCTTCATAACCTCTTCACAAGAAGAATCTGGTTTACCGTAATTGAGACTTGGGTTTAGAAAATCAGCGGTAGCATGCAAAGATCGATGGAGTTGCATTTGGGTATCGTTTACCTCCTCCCCAATAAGCGAAACTTTCAACTCATACATGGTAGGTATCTTCAACCCCGGACCATATTGTGCGATACTTTCGCATATCTTTCCAAAACTTGGATAACTAACTGCATTGATTGGAATTCCGGCATCGCAAAAAAATCGAGCTATTGATCTAT
The DNA here is from genome assembly GCF_000463585.1 of Tarenaya hassleriana. NCBI lineage: Eukaryota > Viridiplantae > Streptophyta > Magnoliopsida > Brassicales > Cleomaceae > Tarenaya > Tarenaya hassleriana. The sequence goes on from NW_010966178.1 coordinate 1,832,262, forward strand.
AAGTTTTTTCCCTGAGTGTCTCGTCAATAACTTTGTAGATTGCCTTTTCATCTTTCTCTGGATGAGTTCGAGGAGTGATAACCATATCCATTAGACCCTTCGTTCTTGGTTTTTTAGGAACAAACTCTTCTTCATCTTCATCTAAACCATCATCGGATTGAGATTCAATCGGAACTTTAGGCAACATTTGACTTTTAGTCTTTGAAGTCGCCTTTTTCAACATAAACTCCGATATTTCTTGTCTCACATTCTCGGGACAAGAAGGGCATTTGATCACATTCCTAAAACCCCCAACGAAGTGTTGCTTCAGTCGATGAACTCCCCCCTTGGTAACTTTACGACAGAATATGCACGTAAAATAAGTTCGGTTATTAGGATCTTTTATACCGTATTTGTATGCAGGATCTGTGGAAGTAGTCGCAGCGTTCTTTGATGTCATTATCACAATCTGCAAAACAACACTTCCACTAACACATCATTTAAACTGAAAATAAAAAATAAAAAAATAATAAAGTTATTTCTATGTCGATGAGATTGATAAAAAGAAGTGGAAGATGCACCAAAACATATATATATATATATACATATACATATACATATATATTCATGAATACCAAAACAAAACCTTGGTCTGAAATCAGATAAATTTTCAACCCGAGATTTGCCAATGCCTAAAAATTTACCCATGTAGTTTGTTTGTTTTTTTCAATATAATGTAAATCATCGTCTATGTTCAAGAAAATATCGACAATAATGGCTATACAGTTTACATGTGTGGATAGAAAAGAAACGAACAATTACAAGAGGAAGAATAACAAAAAAAAAACAGAGTAGAGGCAGACTTTTTCATGAAATCCTTGAAGAAGAAAAAAAAAACCCAGAAACAGCTTTACACAAATAATAATAATAAAAAAAAAAAGCCCAGTAGAGGATACCTTGACACGTCGTTGATCAACGGCCGTCCTGTCGATCGTCTGAGGGAGCTCTTTCTTTTTTTTCTCTTAATGAAATTAGGGTTTTTTTAAAACCTAATCTCTGTCTCCTAACTCTTCACCTTCCTTTTCTGAATAATTTTTTTTTGTTTATTTTCCCTTTTTTTAATTTTCCAATCAACGCCTCGAGGCGTGCGCCCTCTGCCTCAGACCGCTACACGACAAAAGCGCGCTTTATTCAGAGATAGAGAAGGAAGAAAAGGGGGGGGATCACAGTTAGCTGTTCATTGTCTGAAGAGCAAAATCTCATTCCAAATGAATACAATCTGGCACATGCGAAAGATGATACATAGAAGAAAACATAATCTAAACCACCGAAGATGATGTGTATAACTCACATGTTGAATCGGTCCCTGTTGACAACATAACTCTGCCTGTTGAATCTGCACTCACCAATAGTCGTTGCAGGAGCATCGCCCTTCCCTGAAGTGATGAAACCGGGAACGATCCCTGACGATCACGGCTCGGCCGTAGACGTCAGACACAAACTTGGCGAAAGTATGGCAATCGACGCACGTCCTGAGGTTCTTGGCGACCCTGATGGTCGTTCCCGGTGGGGTCATGAGAATGCTGAAGGCGATGGCTAGTTTCTCGCTGTGGTTCGACAACGCCTCTCCTTTCTCTTCCTCCGACCCTAGATTGTGCAGCTCTGATCTCACTTCAGCCGCATAACCCGCGATCCTCAGCTGCTGATTGATCTCTCGGAGCATTCCGTAAATCTCGGCCTTCCTCGGATGCGAGACATCGTCCACCACGAACTCGTGGACTGTTCCTTGCAACTCTACCGTGCTGCAGCCGGGTACGGTCTGAATTCCGTTCTCCTTCATGAAACTTCGCAGTTCGGACACTTTCTCCCATTTCCCGACCGAAGAATACATGTTGAGTAACAGAACGTAATCTCCAGCTTCTTCGGCTTTGAGTTCGATCAGATGAGAGATCACACGTTCGCCGAGTTCGACATGGCCCTGAACTCTACATGCCCCGAGCAATGTTCGCCATATGGTGGGATCCGGCTTCGTTTCCATCGACGTTACAAGATCGTAGGCCTCATCGAGCAGACGGGCACGTCCGAGAAGATCTACTATGCAACTGTAGTGATGTAGATTCGGTTTTATCCCGAATTCGCTACTCATTTGCTCGAAAAACATCTTTCCTTCCTCGACCAAACCTGAGTGGCTACAAGCCGACAGGACTCCAGTGAATGTCTGTTCATCTGGGTGGATTCCGGCCTTAACCATTTCGTCGAAAGCCTCAATGGCTTTTCTACCGAACCCGTTCATGGCTAAACCTGAGATCATAGCACTCCACGAGACGACGTTCCTCTTCTGCATTTCACTGAATACACTGTAAGCTTTATCCACACACCCACATCGAGAATACATCGAAATGAGAGAATTGCTCAGCTTCACATCATCGTTGAATCCATTGTCGTCGATGTAAGTATGAACTCGTTCCCCGAATTCCAAAGCATTGAGATTGGAGCAGGCTTGAAGAACGAGCAAGCAGGTGACACGATCCGGTGGTGTCTCACCATTCTTCATATTCTCGAACAAACCCATAACATCACGAGTCCGTTTGTTTCTCGAGTAAGATGAGATCAATACGTTCCATGAAACGGTGTCTTTGTGAGGAATTTCATCGAACACTTGGTATGCTTCGTCGCTCCTTCCACAAACGGAGTACAGATCCATCAAAGTCGTCAACAGAAGACTGTCAGACAGAAACCCATCTCTGAAGATCTTCCCATGAATCTGCAAAGCACCGAATAAGTCAGCAGATCGGACGCAGCACCCGAGGGCAAAGGTCGAGGAGAGCGGGTTCGCCGGTAAGCCCCTCCGTCTCATCACCTGGAACAAGCGAAACCCTTCCAGAGGGACTTGGCTGGCGGAGTAGCCTCTGATCATTGTGTTCCAATGGGAGGCACTGGGGTTGTTCCTCTGGGAGAAAACCCGGTGAGAGTAACCGATGTCGCGGGGAAGAAGAGAGAGTGCGAGGCGGGAGAGGAAGTGGTGGAAGACGTCGGAGTTGCGGATGAGGGAAGAGC
>NW_010966178.1:1835492-1842396 GCF_000463585.1 Tarenaya hassleriana
AGAGCGGAGGAGGACGGCGTGGATTTGCCGGAGATGGAGTTTTCCGGTGCATGCTCCGATCAGAGATAGCAGATGGTTTTGAGGGTCAGAGCAAGGAGGAGGAAGATGGTTGATTGCCGTGTAGGAGTTCGACATCAGCAGAGGAGGAGAAACAGCTCTACACAAAAGTGAAGCCTAGTTACCATAGAATTATCGCTTGAACCCGTTAAAGATTGTGAATCCATCATCATGCAGAAGAAGAAGAAGAAGTATCGAACAACAAACCGCTGATATGAGCAAAAGCTAAATAAACTGCAAATGGATCCAACTAGAGAAACGGGAAAATCACTCAAATAACCACTTAGTTCGCATCGATTTCACTTGTACACCACCAAAAACATAACACATTTTTTTCTCCGTAAAAAGACGAAATTACCCTTAATGAATCACGATATTTATCCGTTTGAAAACAACTTCGTTATTACGACTTCGTAATTAATTCTAAATATAGTTACAAAAAAGTGGCAAAAAAAATTATCCGTCTTATTTTAGTTGTATATCAGTGATATGTTAGTCGCAAAAAAGTGGCAAAAAATAAAACGAAAAGGGTATTTTGAACTTTTTCAATCGAAAAGTGGGTTAAAATTGAATTTTTTTTTTTTCTGAGTGGTGTACCCTGAAATTGTTGCGATCCAAGTGGGTTATTAGGGTTAAAACCCCTAGAGAAACACCCATATAATTTAATTTCAGGGATACACCCAAAAAAACATTAACACATTATTTTTTTTTTGAAAAGACTATAATAACCTTAATGAAATCGTGTAATTGTAATTGCAACGTCGCAATTGATTCTAAATACGGTTGTAATTGATTCTAAATACAGTTCCAATTGATTCTAAATGAAGTGACAAAAAATACATCTTATTAGTTATAAGATTTTTAGTTGTTATATGATCATAAATACTTCTTTTTTTAATCGTATATTAGTTATATAACAGTTGTAATAAAGTCGTAAAAAATTATAAAAAAGGTTATTTCGGACTTTTTGAGTGAAAAAATGGTATAAAATTGAAATAAAAAATTTATTGATCATTTTGGGTGTATCGGTGAAATTCATGCGACATATTTGGTATATTAGTGTGAATTACCCTGATCTTTGGCTGTGCAACTTAGTCGGATTTCGGTTCGGTTTCAGTTCGATTATATTCAGATTCGGTTATTTCGTTTTTAGAAAAATTATAACCATTCGGTTTTTATATTGAATTCGATTTGATTCGATTCGGTTATATTCGTTTCGCCTATGATAAAAATACTTATTTTTTTTTAAAAAAAAATATGTTTTTATGGTTTATTTTTTTATTCGGTTTGGTTTAAATTTAGTTTTAAAGAAAACATAACCATTCGATTTATATCTAATTCGATTCGGTTACATTATGCGCTACTCAATTCAGATCGGTTTAGTTATTCGGTTATTAACCAAATAAGATACCTCTGGTGCGAACCAACGGAAAAATGTAAATTTGGATTTTATCAAAATTCGTATGATCTTTAATTAAGTCGTTAGAATAATCTCCAGCCAAAATGAATGTAAAGCAATTTATTTTTCTTTTAGTTTGATTTGTTTTCGATTTTATTTCGTTTAATATTAAAAAGACTAATTTTGGATAAGAAAAAAAACTAACCATTTGAATTTTGTTTTTGAATCATCCCAACTTATATGTTCAAGTTACTCAATTTAGATAGTTTAATTGATAAAATAAAAATTTAAAATATATATCTTATCTCGAATTCAAATCTCAAATTGGATAGAGAAGCGTAATTTCAATCATATAATTTATTTACGGTCAGAGAATTAGCGTGGATCTAGTCCATGATATATGATATTCATAATTAGATATGAATATCATCTTACCAAAGTGATGCCTCTTAGGATCTTACCAAAAAAAAAGAATACAAATATATACATATTTTCTTCCATATATATAGATACAGTATATATTTTTTCACCAAATATATAAACTATATCATATACTATTTCTTAAAACTCAGTCGAAAAAATTAGTAAAGAGAATCTAGATTATAAAATAAATTATTCAAGACTACACTTTGACTTCTACTTAACTTATACTCGAGAAAACAATTACATTGTGATATGTTACTCGAGAAAACAATTACATTGTGGTATGTGACTGACTATACATTGTTAGGATCAGACGTGGATAAATCACTGTTAGACAACTAAATTAAGATGAGAAAAATAAATAATGGGACACCGAAAATTTACGTAGTTCGGCAGAGTGCCTACGTCCACGGGCGAACGGTAGAAGGATTTTACTGACTGTCAAGGAATTACAACACTTCTCTCTGTTATAAGGAGAACAATAATAATTCTCTCTTATACAGGAGAAAATAATCACTCAGAAATAAAGAGGAAAATACCCAAAAAATAAGAGAGACCCAGATTTTTTTTCACTCTCTTTTCTTCCCTTTTTCTCTCCCTTTACTCTGTTGTTTTTGTTCTGATGAGGGATGATCACCGAGGCTCGTACGCTTGCCTTATATAGGCAAAGGGATGAAGAACAATCCAAAAATTAGTGGGACCCACTGCTGGTAAAATTTTTCAGCAACTCCTGCGCCTCCACCGATCGTCGTCCAAGCCTCCATTGTTTACCACTTTTACAAAAAGTGGATTTTGCCTTTTCATTCTCCCACTCAAAACCACTTTTTGTTGTATTTCTCCTTCCTTTCTATTTCGCCATTTCCATGTTGCTTATGTTTCTACTAAACCCATAGAAGATCGACACCAGATAAACTTATCATTATTTACTGGTTTTGTCAACATATCTGCCATATTTGCCTCCGTATGGATTTTCTGAATATCCACACTTCCTTCCTCCACCTTCTCCCGTACAAAATGATATTGTACCCGTATATGCTTCGTCCTTGGATGAAATGCTGGATTCTTTGCTAGATGCAAAGCGCTCTGACTATCACAGAACAAGACGATATTATCTTGTCTGTGTCCGAGCTCCTCCGTTAACATTTGCAACCAGATTGCCCCTTTGCTAGCTTGTGTAGCTGCCACATACTTAGCCTCCGTCGTAGATGTCGCCATGATAGACTGTAGTTTTGAAACCCAACTTACAGCTCCTCCAGCAAGAGTAAACACGTATCCAGAGGTGGACTTGTTTTTGTCGAGGTCACCTCCATAATCTGAATCAACGTATCCAGTAACAATCATGTCTGACCCTCCATAACATAATGCAACATTTGTGGTGCCCTTGAGGTATCTCAAGATCCTCTTCACAGCACTCCAATGCTCAACTCCAGGATTCGCCATGTATCGATTGACCACTCCCACTGCTTGAGCAATGTCTGATCTAGTACAGACCATGGCAAACATCAAACTTCCCACTGCTGATGCATACGGTACTCGAGACATCTCCATCCTCTCTGCTTCACTGCTAGGACTCATATTGGAGGATAACTTGAAATTCATAGGAAGAGGGGTAGATATTGGCTTACAGTCTTGCATGTTGAAGCGACGCAAGATCTTCTTTATATAATTCCTTTGCGAAAGCCAAATCTTCCTACGATTTCTGTCTCGGTAAATTTGCATCCCCAGAATCTTGTTTGCTTGGCCCAAGTCCTTCGTTTGAAACTCCCTAGCCAACTGAGTCTTCAATTCTTTCAGACGATCTTTGTTGGGGTTTGCTACCAACATGTCGTCGACGTACAATAGTAGAATTACGAAATCACCATCACCAAATCTCTTGTGGTACGCACAAGGATCTGCATTCAGTCTGCTATACCCAAGGCTCATGATGAAGGAATCAAATCTCTTATACCAGCATCTTGGCGCCTGTTTGAGACCGTATAGAGATTTGTTCAGCCTGCAAACCAAGTTCTCATTTCCTTTTTCTTTAAATCCTTCTGGTTGTAGTATATATATCTCTTCTTCAAGTTCTCCATGAAGAAATGCAGTTTTCACATCCAACTGCTCTAGGTGAATGTCCAATGTAGCACACATCGCCAGGACTATTCGCACTGTTGTCAGTCGAACAACAGGAGAGAATATCTCGTTAAAGTCAACTCCTTCTTTCTGAGAAAATCCCTTCACCACCAATCTAGCACGATACCGCTCCACTTTATCGTTGCCATTTCGTTTGATCTTGTAGACCCATTTGTTCCCAATGGCTTTCCTCCCTTGTGGTAACGAAACAAGATCCCAAGTCTTATTCTTATGAAGGGCTTCCATTTCTTCTTGCATTGTTGTCATCCACAGGGATGAATCTTGGCTTTGTATAGCCTCATCAAAAGTCGATGGTTCTCCATCCTCCGTTAGTAGACAGTATGCAACATTTCTCTCCATAACATAATCCTCCTGCCAAACTGGTCTTCTTCTTTCGCGATCTGATTGTCGAAGTTGTGGTGATGGAGACTCAGTTTGTACTTGTTCATCGTGCTCCGGTACATCTTCAGAAGAATTTGGAACTTGATGTTCCCCTCGATCTTCAACGTTAACTGTCACCGTCTCTAGTCTTTCCTTTGATATGCTATCATTTTCCACATTTCCTTCTACAAATACGACGTCTCTGCTGATTATGACCTTATGGGCAGTGGGATCCCACAAGCGATACCCCTTGACTCCATCAGCATACCCTAAGAAAACACACTTTCTAGATTTTGGATCTAGTTTAGTTGTTTCTTGGGCGTTGTACATCGCATACATCGTACTTCCAAACATATGGAGTTGAGAATAATCCGTTGGCTTTCCTGTCCACATCTCCATTGGTGTCTTCAGATCAATTGCGGTTGATGGAGACCGAATGATCACACAACAGGCGGTCATGACTGCTTCAGCCCAAAATGTATTGGCCAATCCTACAGATCTCAACATTGCCCTTGTTCTTTCCAACAAGGTTCTGTTCATCCGCTCTGCTACACCATTTTGTTGAGGTGTATAAGCCACTGTGAACTGCCTCTTGATGCCTTCTTGTTGACAGAACCGGTTGAATTCATCGCCAGTATATTCTTTCCAGATTCAAGCTCAACACGCGCTTTGAAGATTTTGAAAGCTTCAAACACATCTGACTTCTTCTTGATGGGGTACACCCAACATCTCCTGGAGTAATCGTCAATGAAAGATACAAAGTATCTTGCACCTCCTAAGGACGTCACTGGTGTTTGTCAAACATCAGAATGAACCAGGTCCAGGATAGCCTTGCTTCTAGCAGTTTTGAACTGCTGAACTTCAATTTGTGCTGCTTACTAGTAACATAATGCTCACAAAAGGGTAGTGCCACCTTTTTGAGTCCCGTGAGAAGATCTCGTTCTGCAAGAATCTTCAAACCTCGTTCCGACATGTGGCCAAGCCTTTTGTGCCACAACATCGTCGATTCTTCAATTGATCTTGATTCTGCGACACTTGCTTCTCCTTCCCGTAGTGTCTCTCCTTTAAGCATGTACAGATTCACTGCCACCTTTGCCGCTTTCATCACCACAAGCGCATCTTTGACAATGGTCATGATCCCATTCTCAATACGGGTTTTGCACCCAACATCATCTAATTGTCCAACTGACAATAGATTTTTCTTCAAGCCTTTCACGTACCGTACCCCTTGAATGGTGCGGATTACACCGTTGTCCATCTTTACCTTGATGGTACCAATGCCAGCGATCTCCAAGGCATGATCATTTCCCATGTACACAGATCCTTCTGAGATAGGTTCATATTGGTGGAACCATTCTCTCCGTGAGGTCATGTGCCATGTAGCTCCTGTTGGATTTTCCTGGGATCTCATGAGCGAATCCTATTCCTAAGAGATCGGTTCTAGGATTTGCGCAACGGATGTAAAACAAAAATTTGATAAAACCCTAAAACCTATCGTGCATGATCTTGTAGAAACGTTAGAACGCTTACCTCAATCGATCCGGTGCCTGTTTCAATTGATGTGTTCGTCTGATCACTACAGGCAGGAAGAATAGCTCGCCCTCTACACGTATCCACACCTCGGGATGGATTCCAACCTTTGGAACTTGTCTGCTAGGACACGAATCTTCTATTCGATGATGTGCTTTGAGAAAGAGAGATTAAGACCACTTCTTCAACCCTCTAGACTTTCTAAAAAAAGGTCTGAAAAGTTCTCTAGGTCGGCCCCTTAGTGTTAGGGTTCTATTTCTCCTCTTATCCAAGTGATTAACCCTAGATCCGGACTTTTAAAATTAAATCCGAACCCCAGACCGAACGGACTGCTTAGTAGTCCGTTCGGACCAGTTTCATAACTGGGTCCGTTCGAACTGATGGGTCAGTCCGTTCGGTCCAAAACTTGGTCCGTTCAGACTGAACTCTCTAGTCCGTTCGGTCCAACAACTTGGTTCATTCGGACTAGATGCTCCGGTCCGTTCGGTCTACTCCTAGACCGGACGGTCCAGACCACTTATCCAGATTTCTCGACGTTTTCTCATGCATTTGTCCTTCCCTGCGTGTGTGACCCTGTAGGCTCATTCGATATAGCAGTATAACCCGAAATCTCTATTCCGGATTATACAAGTCATAGGCGGTCTCTAGCAAGACACTATGACTACCTATCTCAAATAGAGTTTGTTCGTGATCTTACGAACGCCAGAGATGATTCCGGTTGATGATCCTTTTGTATCACGATATCATAGGTCGAATATAAGGCATGGACAAGCCACCTTATCTGATTCGACTGCTTTCTCGTTCACTGAGTTCGGCTGTCTGAAATAGTCGACGTTCATCTATAGTGCGGCCACACATTTCTACAGTCTCGCTCACACGAGGGGCCCAACGATATCTCTCTCTTTTACGAGAGGTACAAATCCCGTCTTGACTATCTACAATCCAGCACATGATTCGTTTCGTACCTGATACACGCCTTTATAGTCCTCCTGTTACGCAGGA
>NW_010966178.1:1842965-1846918 GCF_000463585.1 Tarenaya hassleriana
ATATGATCATCAATCACACATCATACTAGTCTTATTATGTCATCATTCCCATAATGACACAAGACTAGGGAGTTTAGTATCATTCATAATGATACATGGATTTTATAACACATCTAGTATGCAAGAACATGTAATGAATCAAATACTCTCATAAACAATAGAAAGTATCAATACATCAAATGTATCTAAATAAATCTCATAAACAGTACATCATAGAGCACTAAACCAACAATTCTCCCACTTGCTCTAATCATGAATTGCTAAACATCTAATGCCCATATCCCTAACATGACCCTCATGGTTCGACGAAGGGAGATGCTTCGTCAACGGATCGGCAATGTTGTCATCTGTCGACACCCTGCAAATCTGCACATCTCCTCTGTCTATGATCTCCCTGATAAGGTGAAACCGTCTGTGTATGTGTTTGGATCGTTGATGGGATCTGGGTTCTTTCGCTTGTGCGATTATTACATTCTTAAACAGAAGCAACCTCCTCCATGCCTATGTAAATTGAACTATGAAACGGGAATAAATGAAATTCGATAATACATAACCGTATCTTCGTTCAATTTGATTGATTAAAAATCAGATGGAATTTAAATTAATAAAAAAATACTCCAATAAAAAATATTAATACATAACCGTATCTTCGTTCAATTTGATTAATTAAAATCAAATTGATTAAAAACCAGATGGAATTTAAATTAATAAAAAAAATACTCCAATGAAAAATACTGTTTTATAAAATAATATTTTTTGTTGAAAAATTGGAATTAACAAATATGTGAAACGTAGTAGAAATTAGTTAAATTTAAAAATAATCGGTCTGAAAATTTTTAAAAGGTTGGGATGCTACGAAGCTGTCCTCCTAGTGATGTAAAACGGGCTGGCTCGGATTGGCCCGGACCGGCTCGTCTCGAGCCAGCTCATTTTTTGCTCAGCCCGTTCGACCCGTTTTTTTACGAGTTAGAAAAACTCTGACCCAGACCAAATTGTCTGAGCTCCGAACCGGCTCGCGAGCCACCCCATTTTTATCTAATTATTCAAAAAAAATTTAAAATTACATGAAAATTAATCATTTAAAGTCTACATAACAATATTTTGAAGTCATACAATATAACATAAAATATTTAACATAACAATCCATAAAACTATATCTAAATCAAGAAAAATTAACAAAACAAAACCAACATAAAAAAGTGTAATACACCAACAACATCAAAATATAACAAAAAATATACATCAACATCAACATAAAAAGTGTCATACATCAACAACATCAAAATATAACAAAAAATATACACCAACCTCAACATATCATGAATTTTAATTTGCTATATAAACAGAAGAAGTGAAGAAATTAAAGTATGAAACCCTAATATTTTTTTAATGTCAGCTCGTGAGCCGGCTCGCGAACCGACCGAGCTAGCCCGGATGGGCTCAGACTCGTCGCGAGCTGGCTCGTTCGGCCCGTTTTTATTTGGTCTTTTATTTTTTCAGCCCAGCTCGATAAAAAACGAGCCAACCGCGAGCCAGCTCGCGAGCCGGGCTCATTTTGACATCACTAATATCTACTCGTAATGCTTAACGCGTAGGATACATCTGGTCGAGTACAAAGCATGACATACATGATGGATCCAATTGCCGAAGCATATGGAATCCGGTCCATGCGTTCTCTCTCATCAGATGTCGTAGGACACTGACTCTAGCAGAGAACTGTGCCAATTGGAATCTTGCATCTTGAACCGTTTCAAGACCTTATCGATGTAGGTACTCTGACACAATCCTAGAAGATGCCTCGATCTATCTCTATAGATCTTGATGCCTAAAATATAGGCCGCTTCTCCTAGGTCCTTCATAGAAAACTGTGTTCCTAGCCAAGACTTAACGTCTTCCAAGGTAGGAACGTCATTCCCTATAAGGAGAATGTCATCCACGTACAGCACTAGAAATACAACTGTGCTCCCACTAGCCTTCTTGTAAACACATAGCTCGTCTTCGTTTTGTGAGAAACCAAACTTTTTGATTGTCTCATCAAATCGAAGGTTCCAGCTCCTCAAAGCCTGCTTCAGTCCACAAATGGACCTTTGAAGCTTGCACACCATCCTCGGGTTCCTTGGATCGACAAAACCTTCGGGTTATGTCATGTACACACCCTCGGTCAAGTTCCCGTTAAGGAACGCAGTCTTGACATTCATCTGCCATATCTCATAGTCATAATATGCGGCTATGGCAAGTAGGATCCTGATGGACTTTAGCATAATTACGGGCGAAAACGTCTCATCATAGTCAATACCATGAATCTGACGGAATCCTTTCGCCACAAGTCGTGCCTTATACGTGTGCACGTTGCCATCCATGTATGTCTTCTTCTTGAAGATCCATTTGCATCCGATGGGTTTTATCCCTTCAGATGCATCAACCAGAGTCCATACTTGGTTGTCCGACATGGATTGCATCTCGGACTTCATAGCCTCGCACCATTTCTCGGAATCCGGACTCGCCATAGCCTCTGGGTATGTGGTACGCTCGTCATGTTCTAATAACATGAGTTCCTCATTCCCAGTCACGAGAAATCCATATCTCGCTGGCTCTTGGCGAATCCTGCCTGATCTCCGAGGTTCACTCGTCAAAGGTTGAGTCACAACCGGCAGTGAAATAGGTTGAACTTCTTCAACTTGTTCACTCGGCTCAGCGTCTACTTGCTGCTCTCGAACTTCCTCAAGTTCGATCCTACTCCCACTGACTCTTTTGGAGACGAACTCTCGCTCCATAAAAGTCGCATTCCTGGCAATGAACACTTTGTTCTCTGCCGGAATGTAGAAGTAGTAACCCTTAGTTTCCTTAAGGTAGCCTACAAATAAACACTTATCAGATTTGGAGGATAACTTATCAGCCATCTGACGCTTCACGTAAGCGTCGCAACCCCAAATTCGGACAAACGACAACGCGGGACGCTTCCCCGTCCATATCTCATATGGCGTCGTTTCAGCCGACTTCGTTGGACTCCTGTTCAGCAGATAAGCAGCGGTCTCTAAAGCGTAGCCCCAAAAGGACTTCGGAAGATCTGTCTGACTCATCAGTGACCAAACCATGTCTAACAGTGTTCGGTTCCTCCGTTCAGACACGCCGCTCCACTGTGGCGTTCCAGGAGGAGTTAATTCTGATACAATACCACAATCAACCAGATAGTCAGTGAACTCTTGGCTCATATACTCACCACCACGATCGGATTGAAGTGTCTTGATCGTCTTGCCAAGCTGGTTCTGCACTTCGTTTCTGAAAGCCTTGAACATTTCAAGTATTTCAGACTTATGTCTCATCAAATAGACATAACCATATCGACTGAAATCATCAGTGAACGTAACAAAATACAGATAACCTCCTCTAGCCGGACAACTCATTGGTCCGCATACATCACTATGTATCAGAACCAATAACTCTGTCGCTCTTTGTCCTTTCCCTTTGAAAGGATGCTTTGTCATCTTGCCCATCAAACAAGAATCGCAAGATTCAAGAGACTCAAAGTCAAAAGAATCCAGAAGACCTTCAGAATGAAGCTTCTGAATGCGCTTCTCGTTTATATGGCCTAGACAGTTCGAAGGCTGATCATTCAAGACATATAAACCATTAACTAGATAACCATTACCATAGTAAACATCGTCTCGATAAATCATCAAACTCGAGTCCTCAATCACAAATCGAAAACCATCCAGATCCAGACAAGAAATAGAAATAATGTTTCTGCTAATCGCAGGAACATAGTAACAATTACTAAGCTCTAAAACAAGTCCAGAAGGAAGATGCAAATCGTAAACGCCAACACACAATGCAGCAACTCTTGCTCCATTTCCGACGCGTAGATCCGCTTCTCCCTTAGCTAGCATCCTACTTCTTCTTAGTCCCTGCACATTTCCACAAATGTGTGAGGCACTTCCGGTATCCAATACCCA
>NW_010966178.1:1863932-1864961 GCF_000463585.1 Tarenaya hassleriana
GCCGAAGCATATGGAATCCGATCCATGCGTTCTCGCTCATCAGTTGTCGTAGGACACTGACTCTTGCAGAGAACTATGCCACTGCTCATCGGTAAGGTTCTTTCTTGGAATCTTACATCTTGAACCGTTTCAAGACCTTATCGATGTAAGTACTCTGACACAATCCTAGAAGATGCCTCGATCTATCTCTATAGATCTTGATGCCTAAAATATAGGCCGCTTCTCCTAGGTCCTTCATAGAAAACTGTGTTCCTAGCCAAGACTTAACGTCTTCCAAGGTAGGAACGTCATTCCCTATAAGGAGAATGTCATCCACGTACAGCACTAGAAATACAACTGTGCTCCCACTAGCCTTCTTGTAAACACATAGCTCGTCTTCGTTTTGTGAGAAACCAAACTTTTTGATTGTCTCATCAAATCGAAGGTTCCAGCTCCTCAAAGCCTGCTTCAGTCCACAAATGGACCTTTGAAGCTTGCACACCATCCTCGGGTTCCTTGGATCGACAAAACCTTCGGGTTATGTCATGTACACATCCTCGGTCAAGTTCCAGTCTTGACATTCATCTGCCATATCTCATAGTCATAATATGCGGCTATGGCAAGTAGGATCCTGATGGACTTTAGCATAATTACGGGCGAAAACGTCTCATTATAGTCAATACCATGAATCTGACGAAATCCTTTCGCCACAAGTCGTGCCTTATACGTGTGCACGTTGCCATCCATGTATGTCTTCTTCTTGAAGATCCATTTGCATCCGATGGGTTTTATCCCTTCAGATGCATCAACCAGAGTCCATACTTGGTTGTCTGACATGGATTGCATCTCGGACTTTATAGCCTCGCGCCATTTCTCGGAATCCGGACTCGCCATAGCCTCTGGGTATGTGGTAGGCTCGTCATGTTCTAATAACATAAGTTCCTCATTACAGGCTCTTGGCGAATCCTGCCTGATCTCCGAGGTTCACTCGTCAAAGGTTGAGTCACAACCGGCAGTGAAACAGGTTGAACTTCTTCAACTTGTTCACTC
>NW_010966178.1:1865380-1866353 GCF_000463585.1 Tarenaya hassleriana
TCTAAAGCGTAGCCCCAAAAGGACTTCAGAAGATCTGTCTAACTCATCATCGACCGAACCATTCTAACAGTGTTCGGTTCCTCCGTTCAGACACGCCGTTCCACTGTGGGTTCCAGGAGGAGTTAATTGTGATACAATACCACAATCAACCAGATAGTCAGTGAACTTTTGGCTCATATACTCGCCACCACGATCGGATCGAAGTGTCTTGATCGTCTTGCCAAGCTGGTTCTGTATTTCGTTTCTGAAAACCTTGAACATTTCAAGTGTTTCAGACTTATGTCTCATCAAATAGACATAACTGTATCGACTAAAATCATCAGTGAACGTAACGAAATACAAATAACTTCCTCTAGCTGGACAGCTCATTGGTCCGCATACACATTATGTATCAGATCCAATAACTCTGTCGCTCTCTGTCCTTTCCCCTTGAAAGGATGCTTTGTCATCTCGCCCATCAAACAAGACTCGCAAGATTCAAGAGACTCAAAGTCAAATGAATCCAGAAGTCCTTCATGATGAAGCTTCTGAATGCGTTTCTCGTTTATATGGCCTAGACGACAATGCCAGAGGAAGGTCGGGTTTAAGTCATTCGGCTTAAACCGTTTAGTACTCACGCTATAGATGGATGATATAGAGTTCGAAGGCTGATCATTCAAGACGTATAAACCATTAACTAGATAACCATTACCATAGTAAACATCGTCTCGATAAATCATCAAACTCGAGTTCTCAATCACAAATCGAAAACCATCCAAATCCAGACATGAAATATAAATAATGTTTCTGTTGATCGCAGGAACATAGTAACAATTACTAAACTCTAAAACAAGTCCAAAAGGAAGATGTAAATCGTAAACGCCAACACACAATGCAGCAACTCTTGCTCCATTTCCGACGCGATGGTATTAAGACCATTGGATGTAAGTGGGTTTTCAAGAAGAAAACCGACATGGATGGCATCGTGCATACC
>NW_010966178.1:1866725-1868634 GCF_000463585.1 Tarenaya hassleriana
AGATTCGGGGCCATGCTTCCCAACATGAGACATGAGATCTCGATGTCGTCAGTCTGATACTTCAACCAAGCATCCTTGCCGGCCCTCGTGGCATTGGCTGCAGGCTCTGGTGGCACGCGCTACTTCCCGAACCTCCGTGTCTAGAGCCCCTTCCAGGACGTAAGACTTCTTATCGTGTTTGAGAACAATTCTCAAGTTCCGATACCAGTCTAAGAAGTTCGTCCCGGTCAGCTTATCCTTCTCAATGATAGATCGCATTGTCAAACTCGGTACGCTACCGGTTGACGCCATGTCCTACAAAAAAGACAAACAGAACATACAAAACAAATGCAGATTCTATTAATGATCAACTACCAGCTAGCCCATCATCAATCAGTGTCTACATATCTATGATCTACTACCAGCTAGTCCATCATCAAACAATGACAACATAGATGCAAAAACGAGCTATATTCCCATACAGAAAATAACCCTATAACAATTTTCTATATGAGACTAAGATCCGTATTTCACATAAGTATGGATTGTTACACCCATGCTTATACTATTTAGGTAGACATTTAATGTCGATCACATCCAATGTGACTCTTAGATCTTTTTATGATACTATGATATCAAATATCATTGCATACTCGTCTCATCTGTACAGTTAAGTCTCAAGTAAAAACTTGACAACTTAACCTAAGGTAAACCATATTCAAGCTGTGGGAACCACGATTTCCCACCTGCCTCACAAAGATAATCCGGCACACTCAGCTTTGGCATCACCCGTGTTACGGACGATCGATGCCTTGACATATGCTCTAGTAATGGGAGGTACACACTTAGCATTACATAAATAAGGGATTTTCGAAACCACACTTAGATCAAATTGTTGGGTTTCCTGGGATCTCTAGAGCGAATCCTATTCCTAAGAGATCGATTCTAGGGTTTGCGCAGCGGATATAAAACAAAAATTTAATAAACCCTAGAACCATGCTTCTAATGAATCGTAGAAACGTTAGAACGCTTACCTCAATCGATCCGGGGCCTGTATCAACTGAAGAATTCGTCCGATCACTTAGGCAGGAAGATTACCTCGCCCTCTACACGTATCCACACCACGGGATGGATTCCAACGGTTGGAACTTGTCTGCTAGGACTCGAATCTCTATTCGATATGTGCACCGAGAAATCTCGAGACTTAGAACTCGTTTTTGGATCTCCAAAAACTCTCTCTTTTCTGCCAAAAGTCGGCTCTATTTTTGTCTCACCCGAGTTAGGGTTTTTAATCTCCTTCTTATAAGGTGATTTAACCCTAATTCGGTTTAATTTCGGAAAAACTGAAGTCCGGAACGGACGGTCCAGAGATACACGCGGACCGTCCGTTCGAGCACGTGGAACGGACGTTCCGCATTAGTGGACCGTCCGTTCCAGACCATCTGGAACAGACAGTCCATTCTGGACGGCGGACCGTCCGTTCCGGACTTCTGGTCCGTCCGTTCCAGGCCCTTCCGTCTTGGTTTTCCCGTCGTTTTCTCGAGCGTTTTGTCCTTCCCTGCGTGTGTGACCCAGTAGGCTCATTCGATATAGCAGTATAGTCCGAAATCTCTATTCCGGATACACAAGTCATAGACGGTCTCTAGCAAGACATTATGACTACCTATCTCGAATAGAGTTTGTTCGTGATCTTTACGACACCAGTGATGATTCCGGCTGATGATCCTTTTGTATCGCGATATCATATGTCGAACATAAGGCATGGACAAGCCACCTTATCTGATTCGACTGATTTCTCGTTCACTGAGTTCGACTGTCTGAAATAGACGACGTTCGTCTATAGTGCGACCACACATTTCTACAGTCTCGCTCACACGAGGGGCCCAACGATATCTCTCTCTTTTACGAGAGGTACAAATCCCGTCTTGAC
>NW_010966178.1:1872861-1874312 GCF_000463585.1 Tarenaya hassleriana
GTAGAGCCCCTTCCAGGACGTATGACTTCTTGTCGTGCTTGATAACTATTCTCAAGTTACGATACCAGTCTAAGAAGTTTGTCCCGGTCAATTTATCCTTCTCAAGGATAGATCGCATCGTCAAACTCGGTACGCTTCCGGTTGACGCCATGTCCTACAAAAAAGACAAAACAGAACAAACCAAATGCAGATTCTATTAATGATCTACTACCAGCTAGTCCATCATCAATCAGTGTCTACATACCTATGATCTACTACCAGCTAGTCCATCATCAAACAATGACAACACATATGCAAAGATGAGCTATATTCCCATAAAGAAAATTAACCCTACAATAAATTTTCATTATGGGACTAAGATCCGTATTTCACATAAGAATAAATTGTTACACCTATCCTCATGCTATTTAGGTAGACATCTATCTAATGTCAATCATATCTAATATGACTCTTAGATCCTTTATGAGACTATGATATCGAATATCATTGCATACTTATCTCATCTGTTCCATTAAGTTTCAAGTCAAAACTTGACAACTTAACCCAAGATAAACCATATTCAAGCTGTAGGAACCACGATTTCCTACCCTGCCTCACAAAGATAATCCGACACGCTCAGCTTTGGCATGACCCGTGTTACGGATGATCGATGCCTTGACAGGCGCTCTAGTAATGGGAGGTACACACTTAGCATTACATAAACAAGGGATTTTCGAAACCGCACCTAGATCAAGCATCTACTTTCAAGCTATGAGAACCACCATTTCTCCATCTTGCCTCACCAAGATAATACGGCACACCCAGCTTTGGCATGGCCCATGACACGTACGATCGAGGCCTTGACAAGTGCTTACTTATAGAGCTTCTAGCTCTATCCGGTTTCTGTGCAACGATTGTTCATAATTCGAATAGACCATCCATTCGATTATGTAATCCCAATCCCGGAGCTCCCACTCAATCAAGCATATCTAATATCTCGATTAAGTTACATGCATTATTGAAGTGAATTCGTACACAATTGCTTCATTCACTATGGACCATCCATAAGAACAAATCATGTCTATTTGAGTTACAGTTGATCATATTAAGCAATGGTTGCGTAATCAGACCTAGAAAACGAAAAATTTCGGAATCTGGACTTCGGACGTCCGTTCTGAACACAGAACGGACGTTCCAGGTTGGCAGAACGGGCGTTCTTATGAGACCAGAACGGGCGTTCCACGATGGCCAGAACGGACGGTCCATGAAGCAGAACGGACGGTCCGTTCGCACTCACAGAACGGACGTTCTAGACTCATCGGTCTCACCTCAGGCCGCCATCCTTGGACCGTCCGGTCTGGCATACCCAGAACGGACGGTCTAGGGCAGGACTACGCGATCAGATCGCGTTCTCCGACGTTCTCGGCCCCGATCAGATCCGAAACTGATCCGAATTCATCTGTACACCCAAA
>NW_010966178.1:1875173-1880744 GCF_000463585.1 Tarenaya hassleriana
GCTCTAGTAATGGAAGGTACACGCTTAGCATTACATAAATAAGGGATTTTCGAAACCACACTTAGATCAAGCATCTACTTTCAAGCTATGAGAACCACCATTTCTCCATCTTGCCTCACCAAGATAATACGGCACACCCAGCTTTGGCATGGCCCATGACACGTACGATCGAGGCCTTGACAAGTGCTTTACTCGTAGAGCTCCTAGATCTAACCGGTTTCTGTGCAACGATTGTTCATAATTCGAATGGACAATCCAATCGGTTATGCAATCTCAATCCCAAAACTCCCACTCAATCAAACATATATAATATCTTGATTTAAGTTACATACATTCCTTCACTATGGACCATCCATAAGAAAGAATCATGTTATTCTGAATCACAGTTGATCGGTTTTAAGCAACGATTGCTCAAACCAGATCCCGAAACGCAAAATCTAATTTTGGTGAAGCGTCGGGTCCTAGACCGTTCGGTCTAGGCGGTTCGGTCTTGGGTCATAGTCGGTCCGTTCGGTCTGGAATGGTCAGTCCGTTCGGACTGACTCTTCAGTCCGTTCGGTCCGACTCTCCAGACTGTTCGGACTTGCCCCTTCGGACCTTCTCTCTCGGACTAGTGACCTAGACCGGACGGACTGGCTAAGCAGTCCGTTCGGTCTACACACCTTAGTTCGTTCGGTCCAACATCTTGGTCCGAACGAACTGAGGTCATTTAGTCCAGGGAAACGACAAACCCTAGACCGTCCGGTCCAGAGAACCAGACCGTTCGGTCTAGGCGGAAAAACGCGATCAGATCACGTTCTTCGTCGTTTCGGTCCCGATTCAGATCCGATTTCGACCCCGTTTTCACATGTGAACTCAGAACAGAAGCCTCTTGCACACTATGCAACAAAGAACATGAAATCTATCCTAGATCCATAATCAAATCATGCATAGCATCAAAGCAAACACGAATTCAAACAATTCAAATCCTATAACGTGCGTGATCGGGTTCTAACAAAATCATGCAGAGCAACCAGACTCTGATACCCCTGTTGGGTTTTTCTGGGATCTCATGAGCGAATCCTATTCCTAAGAGATCGGTTCTAGGGTTTGCGCAGCGGATGTAAAACAAAAATTTGATAAAACCCTAAAACCTATAGTGCATGATCTTGTAGAAACGTTAGAATGCTTACCTCAATCGATCCGGTGCCTGTTTCAATTGATGTATTCGTCTGATCACTACAGGCAGGAAGAATAGCTCACCCTCTACACGTATCCACACCTCGGGATGGATTCCAACCTTTGGAACTTGTCTACTAAGACACGAATCTTCTATTCGATGATGTGCTTTGAGAAAGAGAGATTAAGATCACTTCTTCAACCCACTAGACTTTCTAAAAAAAGGTCTGAAAAGTTCTCTAGGTCGGCCCCTTAGTGTTAGGGTTCTATTTCTACTCTTATCCAAGTGATTAACCCTAGATCTAGACTTTTAAAATTAAATCCGAACTCCAGACCGAACGGACTGCTTAGTAGTCCGCTCGGACCAGTTTCATAACTGGGTCCGTTCGAACTGATGGGTCAGTCCGTTCGGTCCAACACTTGGTCCGTTCGGACTGAACTCTCTAGTCCGTTCGGTCCAACAACTTGGTTCGTTCGGACTAGATGCTTCGGTCCGTTCGGTCTACTCCTAGACCGGACGGTCCGGACCACTTATCTAGATTTCTCGACGTTTTGTCGTGCATTTGTCCTTCCATGCGTGTGTGACCCTGTAGGCTCATTCGATATAGCAGTATAACCCGAAATCTCTATTCCGGATTATACAAGTCATAGGCGGTCTCTAGCAAGACACTATGACTACCTATCTCAAATAGAGTTTGTTCGTGATCTTACGAACGCCACAGATGATTCCGGTTGATGATCCTTTTGTATCACGATATCATATGTCGAATATAAGGCATGGACAAGCCACCTTATCTGATTCGACTGCTTTCTCGTTCACTGAGTTCGGTTCGACTGTCTGAAATAGA
The DNA here is from genome assembly GCF_000463585.1 of Tarenaya hassleriana. Taxonomy (NCBI): domain Eukaryota; kingdom Viridiplantae; phylum Streptophyta; class Magnoliopsida; order Brassicales; family Cleomaceae; genus Tarenaya; species Tarenaya hassleriana. Next base: position 1,877,180 of record NW_010966178.1, read on the forward strand.
CGACGTTCGTCTACAGTGCGGCCACACATTTCTACAGTCTCGCTCACACGAGGGGCCCAACGATATCTCTCTCTTTTACGAGAGGTACAAATCCCGTCTTGACTATCTACAATCCAGCACATGATTCGTTTCGTACCTGATACACGCCTTTATAGTCCTCCTGTTACGCAGGACGTTTGACGTAATCAAAGTACGCAATTCCTCATGTTGGATTCCGTAGATATCTCAGGTCTTAGGATCCAATCATGGAACCGTCATATGAGATTCAAGTCATGACGCTAGTCCATGTGACAATCTCATGCGGGTCAATCCAGTATTCCGTTCTCCAACGAATACCTATGACTGTGATCGTATCCAATACCCATGATAATCTATATGATCATCAATCACACATCATACTAGTCTTATTATGTCATCATTCCCATAATGACACAAGATTAGGGAGTTTAGTATCATTCATAATGATACATGGATTTTATAACACATCTAATATGCAAGAACATGTAATGAATCAAAAACTCTCATAAACCATAGAAAGTATCAATACATCAAATGTATCTAAATAAATCTCATAAATAGTACATCATAGAGTACTAAACCAACAGCTCCTGAGTCTAGAAGCTAGACATCAGAAAATTTCTGTCTGCCTTCAGTGATAGTTGTCACCTCGCTGTACAAAATCTCTCCATTCGAGATACTTGCAACATTTCCTTGAGAATTTGCTCCTTTATTCTCATCACCCTTCTTGAGGTGCCAACATTGCTTCTTAGTGTGGCCTTTCTTACCATAGTGATAGCATTTTATTTTCTTCTTACTTCCTGACTTTCCAGTATTCTGACTCCCACTGAAGCCATGTTCCGTTGATTTTCCTCTCACCGTTGCCAAAGCTTCTGCTTGCTGCTAGCCTACCAACATGCCTCCCTTGTTTTTGCGCTTCCGTTCTTCTTCCAGAACAGTAGTTGCAATATCAACAAAGACTAAATAGTCTGTGAGGATATTACTAGTCATGTTGACGATGAGTGAATCATACGAATCTGGCAGACTTTGGAGTAGAATTTCAGCATGCTCCTTCACATCTATTTTGTAACTCGTCTTCAAGAGTTTCGAAAATAATGCGTTCAAAGCACTGATGTGCTCCGTCATAGTGTAGAGCCTTCTCTTAAAGAAAATCTTGTTGTGAAATGACTTCGTCTCGTACAGCTTCGTCAGAGCTTCCCAAATCTCCTTTGCAGTCTCCAACTCTTCTACCCTTCCAAGATAAAATCGGCAAGACCTAGATGTAGACTTGCAATGGCACTTTCATTCATTCTGTTCCATTGCTCATCGCTCATCTCATCGGGTCTATCTCCGATAGCCGCCAAACAATTTTCTTTCGTTAAAACTGCCCTCATTTTTGTCTTCCATGTCGAGAAATTATTCCCGCCAAATTTCTCTATGTCATACTTAGTTGTCATTTTGCAGTATTTATACCACATTTTAATCCAACGGGTTTTCCTGAACAACCAGTTGAAAACCAGCGCTCTGATACCACTGTTAGGATCGAACATTGATAAATCACTGTTAGGTAACTAAATTGAGATGAGAAAAATAAATAATGGGACACCGGAAATTTACGTGGTTCGACAGAGTGCCTACGTCCACGGGCGAACAGTAGAAGGATTTTACTGACTGTCAAGGAATTACAACACTTCTCTCTGTTATAAGGAGAACAATAATAATTCTCTCTTATACAGGAGAAAATAATCACTCAGAAATAAAGTACCCGAAAAATAAGAGAGACCCGGATTTTTTTTTCACTCTCTTTTCTTTCCCTTTTCTCTTCCTTTACTCTGTTGTTTTTGTTCTGATGAGGGATGATCACCGAGGCTCGTACGCTTGCCTTATATAGGCAAAGGGATGAAGAACAATCCAAAAATTAGTGGGACCCACTGTTGGTAAATTTTTTCAGCAACTCCTGCGCCTCCACCGACCGTCGTCTAAGCCTCCATTGTTTACCACTTTTACAAAAAGTGGATTTTTCCTTTTCATACACAACACAATAAAAAAAAGTTATATAGAAAAGGTATATGATATGATAATTTACATTATCTGGCCAATTCGTTACACAATAGATTAAAATTTATAGTGTTATAGGAAAATTGAAATTTTTTTTAAGAGATAAATGAAAACGTTAAATGAATATTGCCTATAACTATCAATCATCCGAAAAACTGGCTCTGATTTTTAAAATGGGGTCCTTTTGAAAATAATAAAAAAATTATAGGGACTGAACTCAATCTATAGTGTGGGCTAAGCCTTAACAATATCATGGGCTCGCCTTTTAACACATTTATTTTTATATTGAATTTTAATCTATTTCCATTTTAGAAATAATAATTATTCAAAAGAGAAAGTTATATTTTTAACATTTATGAAATGTGAATAAATTAATCAAAAAGGATCAGTCACACATACATAGTTGAAAAACCGTATATCAAAAGTAAAACTTCCATGACTAAGAGCTTTACAAAATAGCAAAATATCAATACAACAAAATATTCATGGTGGTCTTGTTAGATGGAACCAATCTTGCAAGAGCAAATTTTCTTTTGGCTGTATGGTTTGATAAAATGATATTTCGCACAAGTCGGTCGAGTTGATGTTTTATAACAACAGCGTCGGTTGGTTTAGAGCGGAATATTCGATTATTCTTCTCTCGCCAGATGAGGTATATTAGTGCCTACATAGTGATCTGAGCAAGTATTCTCCTCTGTTTGTCTCTGCTTCGACCTGTCGCCTCAAGCCATCCGGGTGTTTGCGTGAGTCGTAGTGGTAGATCAGGGCTGATCCTGTCAGTGAAGTGCTTCCAACTCTCTGAGTTGAACGAGCACTCGAAGAAAACGTGTTCATGCGACTCCTCCTCCCGGGAACAAAGGCAGCAAGTTACACTCATCTGGACTCCCCACCGATGCAATCTGTCTTTTGTTGGTAGTCTACCCAAATGTGTCTACCATTGAACAAACACATGACATGGTATGGTGAGTTTAATGATGGGATTCCTGGGATCTCTAGAGCGAATCCTATTCCTAAGAGATCGATTCTAGGGTTTGCGCAGCGGATGTAAAACAAAAATTATTAAAACCCTAGAACCATGCTGCTATGAATCGTAGAAACGTTAGAACGCTTACCTCAATCGATCTGGGGCCTGTATCAACTGAAGAACTCGTCCAATCACGAAAGGGAGGAAGATTACCTCGCCCTCTACACGTATCCACACCTCGGGAAGGATTCCAACGGTTGGAACTTGTCTGCTAGAACCCAAATCTGATATTCGGTTTTGTGCTTCGAGAAAACGGGACTTCGATCACACTCTCAACCTCTTGGATCTCATCAAATGTCTGTCAAAAGTGTTCTAAAGTCGGCCCACTTTCATTAGGGTTTTATCTCCTTCTTATAAAGTGATTTAACCCTAATTTGGGTTTAATTTCGGAAAAAACACGAAGCCCGAAACGGACGGTCCAGAAGAGCACGTGGACCGTCCGTTCCAGTATGTAGAACGGACGGTCTACCCGTTAGTGGACCGGCC
>NW_010966178.1:1880779-1882469 GCF_000463585.1 Tarenaya hassleriana
AACGGACAGTTCGTTCTGGACCGTCGGGTCCGGACCTGGCGGATCGTCCGTTCCGGACTTCTGGTCCGTCCGTTCCAGACCCTTCCGTCTTGGTTTTTCCGTCGTTTTCTCGTGCGTTTTGTCATTTCCTGCGTGTGTGACCCTGTAGGCTCATTCGATATAGCAGTATAACCCGAAATCTCTATTTCGGATATACAAGTCATAGGCGGTCTCTAGCAAGACACTATGACTACCTATCTCGAATAGAGTTTGTTCGTGATCTTACATCTCCCTCCAGCTTGATCGGACACGACACTAAGACTTTAGCAAATCTTGACAACCATGGAGGCTCTATCACTAGAAAAGGGTTGCGACACCATGCTATAGAGACATGACGCAAGCACATTCAAGACAACATTCAGCACAGCAAGAACATGAAGCCGATTAAGATCGACTTCGCCTGAGGTGATATGGGCAAAAAATGTATGCTCCCTCCAGCTTGATCGGACACGACACTAAGACTTTAGCAAATCTTGACAACCATGGAGGCTCTATCACTAGAAAAGGGTTGCGACACCATGCTATAGAGACATGACGCAAGCACATTCAAGACAACATTCAGCACAGCAAGAACATGAAGCCGATTAAGATCGACTTCGCCTGAGGTGATATGGGCAAAAAATGTATGGTTTAAATGTTGGTTTAGTGCTCTATGATGTACTGTTATGCGAGCTTTATTATGATACATTTGATGTATTGACACTTTCTATGGTTTTATGGATTAGTGTTTGATTCATTACGTATTGTGCATGCTTTAATATGTTATGAAATCCATGTATTGTTATGAACAATACTAAACTCCCTAGTCATATATCATTGTGGGAATAATGATATACTAAGACTAGTATGATGTGTGATTGATGATCATATAGATGATCATAGGTATTGGATACGATCACAGTCATAGGTATTCGTTGGAGAACAGAATACTGGATTGACCCGCATGAGATTGTCACATGGACTAGCGTCATAACTTGAATCTCATATGGCGGATCCATGATTGGATAAACCAGAGATATCTACGGAATCCAACATGGAGTTGCGTGCTTTGATTACGTCAAACGTCCTGCGTAACAGGAGGACTATAAAGGCGTGTATCAGGTACGAAACGAATCATGTGTTGGATTGTATATAGTCAAGACGGGATTTATACCTCTCGTAAAAGAGAGAGATATCGCTGGACCCCTCGTGTGAGCGAGACTGTAGAAATGTGTGGCCGCACTATAGACGAGCGTCGTCTATTTCAGACAGTCGAACTCAGTGAACGAGAAAGCAGTCGAATCAGATAAGGTGGCTTATACATGCCTTATGTTCGACATATGATATCTCATATGGCGGTTCCATGATTGGATAAACCAGAGATATCTACGGAATCCAACATGAGGAGTTGCGTGCTTTGAATACGTCAAACGTCCTGCGTAACAGGAGGACTATAAAGGCGTGTATCAGGTACGAAACGAATCATGTGCTGGATTGTAGATAGTCAAGACGGGATTTGTACCTCTCGTAAAAGAGAGAGATATCGCTGGGCCCCTCGTGTGAGCGAGACTGTAGAAATGTGTGGCCGCACTATAGACGAGCGTCGTCTATTTCAGACAGTCGAACTCAGTGAACGAGAAAGCAGTCAAATCAGATAAGGTGGCTTGTCCAT
>NW_010966178.1:1882627-1888292 GCF_000463585.1 Tarenaya hassleriana
AACCGGAATCATCACTGGCGTTCGTAAGATCATGAACAAACTCTATTCGAGATAGATAGTCATAGTGTCTTGCTAGAGACCGCCTATAACTTGTATATCTGAAATAGAGATTTCGGGTTATACTGCTATATCGAATGAGCCTACAGGATCACACACGCAGGGAAGGACAAAACGCACGAGAATACGACGGAAAAACCGAGACAGAAGGGTCTGGAACGGACGGACCAGAAGTCCAAAACGGACGGTCCGCCAGATCCAGACCCGACGGTCCAGACGCGTGGTCCGTCTGTTCTGGAGACTGGAACGGACGATCCACGTTAAGACGAAGACCGTCCGTTCTACGTGGTGGAACGGACGGTCCACGTTAAGGCAGACCGTCCGTTCTACATGCTGGAACGGACGGTCCAAGTGCTTTTCTGGACCGTCCGTTCCGGGTTTCGGGTTTTTCGAAAATTAGACCGAATTAGGGTTAAATCACCTTATAAGAAGGAGATTAAAACCCTAATTAATGAAGAGACTTTCATAGTCGTCTGGTACAGAACTTTGAGAGCTTTTGGGTGAGATCCAATCAAGGAGTTCTAAGTCTTGTTTTTTCGAAGCACAAAATCGAATAGCAGATTCGGGTCCTAGCAGACAAGTTCCAACCGTTGGAATCCATCCCGAGGTGTGGATACGTGTAGAGGGCGAGGTATTCTTCCTCCCTTTCGTGATCAGACGAGTTCTTCAATTGATACAGGCCCAGGATCGATTGAGGTAAGCGTTCTAACGTTTCTACGATTCATAGAAGCATGGTTCTAGGGTTTCATTCAAATTTTTGTTTTATATCCACTGTGCAAACCATAGAATCGATCTCTTAGGAATAGGATTCGCTCTAGAGATCCCAGGGAGCGACTCCTGATGAGCTTCTTGATAGAGAGTACAGAGATGAATCGAACGCACCGGAATGAGAGGTCCGATGACTGTGTAGGGATGAGACTACACAGTTAAAGATAATTTAAAGGAATTAATTGAGCTACTCATAGCAACAACATGCATTTACCTTTTCGGTTACCCATCTCGAGAGAACTCTAAAGTTAAGCGTGTTCGCTTTGGAGTAGTCTTAGGATGGATGACCTCCTGAGAAGTACTTTCCAGGATGTGAATGCGAGTGAAGACAAAACATGCTAAAAGATCTCGTGTTAGTGTGTGAGGAAAACTTTGATATTACGTAGCGGTCTCGGGTCGTTACAGTCAATTTAGCCAAAATAAATATTGTTACACACACATGATATTCTACACCATGGGTTTGTGGTAATATTTAGGGAGAATATATTAGATTCGACATACAATTATTGTTCCAAATCCGTTTAAACATATGATTATTACCCCTAATTTGTAATAATTTTCTAACACCTGATGTATAATGGAATGCGATTGTCTCATTGTCTACCATTGGTGATTCAATGGTAAAACCACAGAATTTGAGGATATTTTAGAATAACAAATTTGGTTTTCATAATAAAAAATGGTTATCCATATTTTAATATAGATATTAATTTCAGAGTCTAGTTTCTTTTCTTTTTTAAAAAAAATTTTATTTTCTAATATACGAAAACTATACCCATTCATATATTATATCGAATCTTAGTTGGATTTATATTCGTACTTCATTAAAAAAAATATTTATTTTCTATCAAGAATTTTGATTTATTTTTTCTTTTTTGTTATTTTCATACATAGTTTGAGTTCATTTTGAATTTGATCAATTTAGTTTAAACAAAATTATTTATTCCATCACGCTACTTTAAAATACAGATGAATTTTTAAAATTTTTATTATTATTTTTACAGTTAAATATAATATATTTGGTTTTTATTTTATAAATCATATTTTGAGTTCTGTTTTTGAAAATTTATGGCAAACAGATTGTTGTGGTGTTTTCGAAAGGAGTTTGAGTAATTTTTGTATTTATTTTTTCATTACCTATAATTTAGAATCAAAAGTTGTAATAGGAAATATCATAATAATTGTAAAACTTTTAGGAATTGATGTAAGAGTTTCACTTTTATGAAATAAAGAGTTAGTTTAAAAATATGATTTCCAACAGTTTTATGAAGTTGTAATATGTATTATGTGGTTGGATATCATCATAGACTGCAAAAACCAATTAAATGAAATTATAGAGTAACAAATAATATGCTAACATATTTTAGTTTATTTTACAAAGAATTTACTTTTGGAGATTATTGAATATCTCTTTGAACGATGTTCTCCACTTCGTTTGAACAAACATTTGTGTTTTTCAAGTTTAATATTCTGAGTCCTTCAGGAGATGTTACTCTTGAAAGTGCAACGTACAACTGATCGTGGCTAAACATGGATTTGGAAGGAATATTCTCATTTTTTTTCAATGTTTGACTTTGACTTTTATTTATTGTCATCTCATAGTCCCATAGTATATAATTAGTGGAATCTGTGTTCTTCTAAGCTTGAAAGACTATTTTATATCAGATGGACACATTATTATTCTATGAATAAAGAGCTTGTTTTCAATTTGTTAATAAGGCGAGTAACAATCATGCGGATTCCATTGCAGAGTCCTTCTTGCTGATTAATGTTTCTTAATAATATTACTGGAATATTTTTCTTCAACACTCATTTGTGGTCAGACAGTCCAGAACATGCGAGTGAGTTTAGAAAATCAACTGGATATAAAGCTTGTCTTGAATGATGTCTTCTCCTTCACCTTCAATGCTATATATACTCAAATATTCTTTAAACTCTTCTGACACAAGAGTAAGCCTGAATGAATTTACTTCATCAATACGATCATTTCCTTGAGTTAAAATATCTCTCTCTGTCAGATATCTTTTGACTTTGTAAATGTAACGATCTGATACCGCTATGGAATATCAAAGTTGTCCTCACACACCAACACAATATCTTTTAGCGTGTTTTATCCTCCTCACTTGCACACATCCGGAAAGTACTTTCCAGGAGGTCACTCATCCTAAGACTATTCCAAAGTGAACACACTTAACTTTGGAGTTCTCTCGAGATGGACAACTGAAAAGGTAGATGCATTTTGTTGCTATGAGTAGCTCAATTAATTCCTTTAAGTTATCTTTGACTATGTAGTTCCATACCTATACAACCCTCGGATCTCTCTCATTTCGGTGCGTTTGATTCATCCATGTACCCTACCCAGAAGCTCGTCAGGAGCCCCCCTGTCGATTCCTCTTACACCGACGATCACTCCCTGCCCTCCTACGGTATCCGGACCGTCACAAGCCCACCAGCTTCCATCTAGTTGATCCTCGAATCACACCGTACTGGGAGAGTACCAGCATTGATATCATTTGTAATGATCCGAGATCGCTACGAATGTCAAAACTGTCCTCACACACCAACACGAGACCTTTTAGCGTGTTTTGTCTGTTGGGGTTCGCTACGGATTCCTAGAATGCGATCATATCGATCTAGGGTTTGGTTTACTAGGTTTGATGCAGCGGAAGAATTATGTAAGCCTAGTCAAACGTCACACGCAACCAAACGTATAAAACCGAATGACCGTGTATATCACCGAGGGAATTGTTACTTACCTCGTTCTTGATGAAACTTCAAGCAAATATCGATCCGGTGCCTGTTCTAATCACCTAGGACTGAAGTTACAGTCCTCTACACGTATCCACACTGATGGGAAGGATTCCAAACACTTTGGAATGGATCTGCTAGGATTTGTGAAGGAAAGGGTATTCGAAAGAGACGAGATCTAATCCCGAGACGAAGAGAACATTTTCTCTAGTAAGATGTCTCTCTGAGTTTTAGGGGCGGCCACACTAAGTTTGGACGAAATCTCAAACTTAAATAGGCTTAGAAAACCCTAAATCCGAATTTTGAAAAAATTCCTGGAATTCGGTCCGCCGGACCAAGTTCTTGGTCCGGCGGATCAAGCTTAGTCCGACGTCATTGGACTGCCTGACTTGGAGTCTTGGTCTGGCTGACCAAGTTTTAGTCAGCTCTGGACCAAGTCTTTTCTTCGTCCTCGCGGTCCGACGTCCATCTGCGCTTGGTCTGCCATATTCAGCATCTGGTCCGGTGCTGACCAACTCTTGGTCAGCCGGACCAGACCTGGACAGGTGACCATGGGCTGAGTTCGGGCTTCCTGGGCTAACCAAACTTGGTCAGCTCCGGACCAACACACTGAAAACTCTTTTTCATGCTCGTTTCGGTCAAATCTCAGTTCCTTTCTTCGGATTCCTCACATATAAGTCCATCCCTAGTGGTGTGTGATGGTTAGCCTCAAGCATGACGCCATGACCATCTACCTAGAATTGAGTTAGAGGTGATCTAACCAAGGCATTAACAGCTCGAGTTCTGATCCTTTGTCTCACGATATCATATGTTGAACAAGGACATGGTTTAAGCCACCCTTCAAGTTCAACCACTTTCTCGTCTTGGCAAATTGACTAATAAAATAGATGCAACTTCATCTATAGCGTAACCACGTGTTTTTCATAGTCCGACTTCCACGAGGGGTCCAGTGATATCTCTTCTGTTAAGGAGGTGACAAGTCTCGTATTGCATGTCTACTATCTCCATATGATTCGTGAACGTATTTGAGCGACGTCATTATAATCATCCAGTTAAAGACGACGTTTGACGCAGTCAAGACACACCACTGCTCATATCAGATACTCTAGACATCTCAGGTATGAGGATCCAAGACCGAACCGCTGTATGAGATTCAAGTCGTGGCTCTATCCATGTGACAATCTCATGCGGGTCATTCAGTCACTCGTTCCCAACGAGTACCCATGATTCTGATATGCATCCAATGCATCGATCACACCTCATGGTAGTCTTAATTCATCATGGTTCCCATAATGATAACTGACCAGGGAGTTTAGAGTTATTCTCTAATGATTCAAGGATACCGAAATATAACAAACATGTCAATCATATAACGGGAAGAGTAATGCATTCATAAACCAATGAATCAATACAAAGTCAATATGTCATATCAAGGATCATCCTAGAGTATCACAACCAACATTGTCCTCATTCGCACACATTCCGAAAGGTACTTCCCAGGAGGTCACCCATCCTAATACTATTCCAAAGCGAGCACACTTAACTTTGGAATTCTCTCGAGATGAGCAACCGAAAAGGTAGATGCATCTTGTTTCCATAAGTAACTTAAATAATTCCTTTAAGTTATCTTTGACTGTGTAGTATCATACCTACACAGCTCTCGGATCTCTCTTATTCTGATGCGTTCGATTCGTCTTTGTACCTCATATCCAGAAAGAAGCTCGTCAGGAACCGCCCTTTGTCCATGCATCTCACACCGGCTCACTCCCCGCCTTCCTACGATACCCGAGCTATCATAGTAAAAATGACAAAAATTTGGATATGTGTGTTGCGATTTGCTCAATTGTATTTGCATCTGCGTTGATTACCAATCTCTTGTCTATTTCAACTGTCACATTCATCCTTTGTCTTACACTTTTTGCTATTGTTCTGTCACCTACATCTAAAATCCATTGTGCAAAAACTATTTCTGATTGATACAATCTCATGTTCTAGGTTAAGACAAACATTACGCAAGACTGCTGTGAGAGTCCAGGATAACGTAGGAGGGCGGGGAGTCATCATCGGTGCGAGAGGCACGGACAAAGAGCGG
>NW_010966178.1:1888379-1899664 GCF_000463585.1 Tarenaya hassleriana
GGGACAAAGAGCGGTTACTGACGAGCTTCTGAGTAGGGGTACATGGATGAATCGAATGCACCAGAATGAGAGTGATCCGAGGGCTGTGTTTGCATGGGACTACACAGTCAAATATAATTTAAAGGAATTAATTGAACTACTCATAGCAATAAGATGCATCTACTTTTTCAATTGCCCATCTCGAGAGAACTCCAAAGTTAAGCGTGCTCGCTCTGGAGTAATCTTAGGATGGGTGACCTCCTGAAGTACTTTCTGGGATGTGTGCGAGTGAGGACAAAACATGCTAAAAGGTCTCGTGTTGGTATGTGAGGACAATTCTATCATTCCGTAGCGGCCTCAGGTCATTACAAATAGTATCAGAGTCGGTACTCTCCCAATATGGTGTGGTTCGAGAACGAAACCAAGCGGAAGTTGGTGGACCTTTGAGAGCCAGGATACCATAGGAGGGTGGGGAGTGATCACCGATGCGAGATGCATGGATAAGGAGCGGCTCCTGACGAGCTTCTGGATAGGGGTACAGAGATGAATCGAACGCACCGGAATGAGAGGGATTCGAGGGCTGTGTAGGTATGGGACTACACAGTCAATGATAGTTTGAAGGAATTAATTGAGCTACTCATAGCAACAAGATGTGTCTACCTTTTCGGTTGTCCATCTCGAGAGAACTCCAAAGTTAAGCATGCTCGATCTGGAGTAGTCTTAGGATGGGTGACCTCCTGGAAAGTACTTTCTGGGATGTGTACGAGTGACGACAAAACATGCTAAAATGTCTCTGTTGGTGTGTGGAGGACAGTTCTATCATTTCGTAGCGGTCTCGGATCGTTACAACTATCACAGGTATGACCGATTTATTGCAGCTGAAATTGTATCTTGTCTTATACCATGTTTAATAACAGGTAGAATCTGACGAAAATCACCCCTTAAAAGAACAGTTTTGCCACCAAATTTTTTAACTGTTGTTGTTGGATTTGTTAATTGACATTAGATCTCGTAAAGTGCGATCCAATACTTCAAATGTATGTCAATGAGCGATCGAAGCTTCGTCCCAAATGATTAGCTCACATTCAATTAGCTATTCTGCTAGCACTGTGCCGTGTTTTATCTCACATGTTGAATTTTTCTGAACATTCATAGGCACTTTAAACCTTGAGTGATGTTCTACCATCGGGAAGTAGTAATGCCGTAATTCCTGAAGAAGCAACCAGAATGACAATTTTTCTTTGTGCTCGTAGATTAACTATGTTCTTCATTTAAATAGGGGAATGATCTGTCGTACTTTTGACGTTCTTCCGTTGTATCGTAGTTTAGCCCTTCTTTCAATAGAGAACTATTTATTCTTTTGAGGAGGTGTTTCTCTGGAACTGGTATATCTGGAAACTCTATGAGCGTTCTATAGTTCTGCATCATTATTCCCTCAATCTCCATTAAAGCATAACTTTGGAGTGTCTTATCGGAAAATTGTAAGCTTTTGATATGGGATATCTTCAGAAGGGACCGACAACAATATTTGCATAGTTCCCCAAGGGTACTAACCTCACAATAAAAGAATAGAGTGACAAAAGAATGTCTTAATTGTTTTGGAGTAACCCATTGACTTGCTTCATTGATAGCTTTTTTTCACTATGAATCTTCGTCTAACATTCCTTTCACATAGCAAGCAGATTTACATGTTGGGTGGATTATTCCGTCAACAGTTAATATATCCTCATAATTGGTTGGTCCTTTGACAATATTCAATAACATCTGAGATAGTAAAGTTCTCTTGATGATGGGTGTACATTGGATATCCTTTCAATTGTGAAATCAAGTTTACCGCTTGTCCAAATCATACGATTCCAAATGAACTTACTTGGAATTTGGAGATAAGTAAATTCCTTAGCCTCAAGATCTTCCTTTTTTTCCATTCATGCAATAAACATAGTTCTATTAACTTTTGGTCTGGATAGTAGAGATTCTAAGTCTTGAAAATCTTTGTATATCAATTTTTGCTGATTTTCCAGGTGAATTTGTAACATTTGTACAGGAGGATCACGATTGTGAATATCAAAGGCAAATATTCTCCAAATAGTTTTGCAAGCTGATAGATATCGAAATTCTAGATCATTTTTCACCTCATCAATCTCTTGATCTTGATTTTCTTTGTATGTATTGTTTTCCAAAGTTTGCCCTTTTTCAATAATCATTATCGCTTGATCAACACCTTTTGTTATGTACTTGAAGAGATACTTTACAGCTTTTGACCTATTGCACCACTCAACGTTTATATATGCCTTATATTTCTTCAATAACGATAGATTGTGTGGAACCACGAAACTGATATCTAGTCTGACTTGACCTTTCATGACGAAATTATTGTTATCTTTTTTGTGTTGATACCTGATGTATCTTAAATCATCGATAATCATAACGTTCAAAATAGGCTTTGAACATCTTTCATTTTTCATACATGAACAAAAAGAATAACCTTTTGGGCCTACAGTTTTTTTTTTTTTTGGAATTTTCACTGAAATAAACATATCAACATCTCTTGCGCTTAGTTTTCTGAATGTTTCAGATAACCAGATGAGGATATAGACATGTGGTAGACCTCGCTTTTGGAATTCAATAATATAGATTATTGTATTCGAAAATCATTTGGTAAGAGAGGACAATTTAAATTTTCTATTACTTGTTATAAAATACATACATATTTATCAATAATATATATATATATATATAGATAGTTCTATTACGCTAACCATTTATCAATAATATATATATATACATGGTTTACCAAAATAGATTCTTTCTTTGATATCTGACAGTAACTCCTCTAACTTTATCTTAAATACGAGCGATTCTACATTAGGTCAGTCATGTGTTGTTGAATTCCCTGATTTTTCTAAGTGATCTTTGATTTCTTATCATTTTGGGTTTGTCGTCATTGTAACGAAAAGATATGGATTTCCAAACCATCGACAAATTGTCATCGCATTCTGATTTTTTCAATCATATATTTAGGGCTTTCTGGAAAAGTAGGATAAAAAATTATTATTTTTCCTAACTTCTTTGCATCAGACCCTTCTCTTGTCACATAATCACAAAAATTACTATATAAATCAGTTCACAATTTTGTTTTATCGTTAATCCATTTTTTATATAGTTATTATTAGTATTTAATATTAATATTATAAATGCATAATATAATCATTAAATCAATCATGCATACCAAACAAACAAAGAATTATATTAAATATAAAACATACATAAATTAATAGTGCAGATAAATGACATATTGATATGGGTAGAAGTCTTTTAAACTATCATGTAAAAAAAATTATTCTATCAGCAAATAAGTGCTTATAGGTTTCTATATGTTTAGTCTAGAAACTGCTATCATCTATATAGAGAAATAGATTTGTGCTATTTTCTAATTCGTCTATAATTATCCATATTAATTAAACACATTAAACACTAATTATCTTATATATTGATTATGACATTAAATTATATGGCAGAAAATTTCTAATAGTGATATTTAATTTTGCTTGAAAAGTGGCTAACACTAATAGGTTAATCTTGGATTTAAAAAAGATTTATGAGCCACTTTATGATTATTAAAACAAATCCAAAACCAGAATTAAGTCTCGTGTGAGGGTAAATAAACCATGTTGACGGACGACATTATCGAATCATATATTGAAAAAGAAAATCGGTCCAACGGATTTTAGGTTGTCGACGACATTTATTATTTATTTGTATAATCGTAAATGCATGGTATATTGGTACTGTCAGAAAAATAAGTTGGTAGGTGAACATATGAAAAATTGGCAGAAGAGATACAAATCATAACTACAATATAGTGTGTGTATGTATGTATGTATGTATGTATGTATGTATGTATGTATGTATGTATGTATGTATGTATGTATGTATGTATGTATGTATGTATGTATGTATGTATGTATGTGTGTATGTGTGTATGTGTGTATGTATGCATGTATGTATGTATGTACGTGAATTAGGTGGTCCAGAGCCCAAGATCAGATTCGAATCTAATTAATTAATCAGCTAACATATATGATCTCGTATCTCCATATCCCTAACCACGTACTAATCGTAACTAAATCCTAATTTCATTAAATTATATAAATTAAATATATTATGTGTGTATGTGTAAAAACGGAAAAATACAATAAAAAACCAAATTTTGAAAGAAAGAAATTGGGAACCAACATTCTCTCAATTATGTTGTTGAAACTGCCACCGAATTTTCAATTTTATTTTCTTCATCAATTTTAACACATGGGTAGAAAAAGTATTCTTATTTTTAGAGTCGTAAACCATAAATATTTATTAAAATAAAAACTCTAATCAAAGAATTATATATAAAAAAATTGTTAGGTTTAATAATTTGTTTAATAGATTCTCAGTTTGAATAACTATATTAAAAATATGATATTTTAATATGTTTGGAATTTCGTATTCATTTTCAGGAAAAAAAACTTTGGATGGGATCTTGTGGATAGAAATTCGTTTTGAATTATGATAAAATTCACCAAAATTGGGAAAATTTTGTTAGGCCTACTTTCATATAAATACGATATAGAATATGATACGCGCAAATGGACCGACCTTGGGGGATAAGTCAACAGGCAACGGCAATTTGCATGGGACTCGAGGCAATAGCATCACATAATTTACTAATTTATACGTATGGTGCTAATTTATTATTATCATTAAGGCAAATGATCGTAATAGGTTTATTAATTTTTTTGCATCGTTCGAAAATTATTACAATAAAAAATTACTCTTAAGTATCATTTTAATTTTTTCACAACTATTAAGAAAATATAATAAAAAAATCATGTACGCCTCAATAAACCATATTTTCATCAATACTCTATTAATTTTATATTTTTAATTAATAATAAAATTTTAAAAAATTAAAAAATCACTTAAAAAATCTAAAATGATATTTATTTAGTAACACGTAATATTGTATAAGACCCCATATATTTTAAAAAAAGGATGGAGTATAAAATTTATGCAAGATCAATATTTTATTATACATCCATTAAATGGCATCCAGATTGCAAAAGAGAAGTTACCGCCATTTTATGCAATTATTATTTTGAATTTTTATGTATAAATAATAATAATAATGGAGACAATATCAGTATTTTAATCTCTTAATAATCTTTTGGGGTTTAAACCATCAATGTTGTCAAATGAGTCAACTATTGAATTGTCATTTATATTCATTTATTCGTTGGTTAAAATTTTCTTTCCAATAAAGCACATTTTCTCATTAAATAAAAAGATATTCACTCTTATAAATCAGAATCTCGAAGATTTGGTTCAAACCCAATATTTTAAAACAAAAACACACATCATTGTAAATGAATATATTTTTAAATTATTAATTAATTTTGAATATGTTGTTATGTGTTATTAATTAATTTTGTCGAAATTATTTTTTATATTAGTCTTAAATTATTTGCATGAGATGTCACGCGGCCGAACATATAAACCGAGTTAGGTTGGGTACCTGCAAAATAAATAAATAAAATATATAACTTTTTAGCCTAAAAAGTTTCGTGCGCAGTTTGACCAAATCAAATCTCTTGAGATTTTCATTATTATAATATGCTCCTCCGTATCATTACCGTATCATAATAAAAAGGTAATCATTGGTCGTTTATATATATATATATATATATATATATATACGCACACACACACAATAGACGTACCAATGATTTACATAGTAGTAATGCTTGTAAATTGATTTTTTTTTCTACAAAAATTAATTATCCCCTATCACAATAAGCTTGTGGGTTTCCTCCCTCATTTTTCTCTACATAATATATTATTAATTCAATATCATAATAAAATTCAACTATATAATATAATTAGCATATATATACTATTAATAAGTGGTCGATATAGTTTCTATTATCAACAAATTACAATCAAAGATTCCTCATAACTGATTTGGATTGATATTTTGAATTTCATATGTGGTGTAAGTAATTTAATTATTGGTTTCAATATTTCAGGACAATTTCAAATTTCAATCATGGCTTAGATGTGGATAAATCTAAGCGAGTTTATGTATGTATGTATGTATGTATGTATGTATGTAAGTATGTATGTATGTATGTATGTATGTATGTATGTATGTATGTATGTATGTATGTATGTATGTATGTATGTATGTATGTATGTATGTATGTATGTATGTATGTATGTATGTATGTATGTATGTATGTATGTATGTATGTATGTATGTATGTATGTATGTATGTATGTATGTATGTATGTATGTATGTATGTATGTATGTATGTATGTATGTATGTATGTATGTATGTATGTATGTATGTATGTATGTATGTATGTATGTATGTATGTATGTATGTATGTATGTATGTATGTATGTATGTATGTATGTATGTATGTATGTATGTATGTATGTATGTATGTATGTATGTATGTATGTATGTATGTTATAATAATGAGCAAAGTGGTATCCAAGGAACTAGAGGAATCGGCAATGGAGATGCTTTCCAACAAGCTAGGGACCAATAAATTTCATAAAGGCTTATTCTATTTCTTAAAATAATCAAATATACATAACATTATAATATATATATATATATATAGTATATGTATATATGCCATTCTATGTATATCCACCAACAACACTACGTATGCTCATGCAATCGCTCCTCTCTCTCTCTCTCTCTCTCTCTCTCTCTCTCTCTCTCTCATTCTCTCTCTCTCATCTTGGAAGATTCTGCCATTGTTGTTACATAACAAGGTCAGTTCTGTACTCATTGTCTTTTTTTTTTTTGCGATTTCATTGTCTGTTACTTTTATCAATTTTTTTTTATGAAAGTTTTAAATGAAATTTCTTTGTTAAGTTTATTTTTTTTAACTTAATAGATATATTGATTCAAGAAATCGATCTATCTCCGAGTAAAATGTCACGTCGTAGAGAAAGGAAAATTTTATATTTCTTACAAGATATGTGATGAATTGAGATTTAAATCGTATGTTTATTCTTTCTATTTCCTTCTTTCCATACATATTTATGTAAATACAATTTCTTAAAATTAAATACCTTGTAATTTCAACTAAAATATTACATGTGAAGGGGTTTTATGCTTTTTTTGGACTGTGTTTTTAATATTTATATCCAAAACTAGACTATGATTATAAATTTGTCTAAAATTGAAACACTTGAATCTGAAAATAAACCCGAGACTTTAACCCTTAGTGTTTTAATAACTATAATAGCAAATTTCATAGAAAATTGAATCGGTTTTCAAAGAACCGGTGAGGTTTAATTTAAAGTTCCAACTTGTCATTATTTATTATGAGGCAGATGATGATAAAAACTATACATGAATTGTGCCACAAAATGCCTTTGTTTTAGAGACCAAATTAGAAACAACAATATATAGTAGTTGCCATTTTTTTTATATATTTTATAAACCAAGTGATGAGGTGGACAATTAATTAGGTATTTCGATATTTGTTTTTATATTCTTAAATTATAAATATTAAATAATACATATTTTGTGTACTAATTAAGTGTATTGATGAAGCAGTATAAAACCATTAATATTTTATTAATTTATTTATTTTCAATCATATTAAAATTTTCAAAATAAACTCAAACTTCAAACAGGATCTCCGGTAAAAAAAACCTTAACTGTTACCATTTTGATTTTTATTTGGCATCTATTTAGTAAAATCGTATCATTTTGAAACGATACTAATATCGAACCGAATAACATATAATACCGAATAAATCGTTATAATTAAAATTCTGAACTGAATCCCGAGATATGGAGCAAGTGCGAAATTGTAATGGTGGGTAATAGGTAAGGCCAAATCTAATATCATAATTTTGAGCTCATGTAAATGAATAAATTTGATATGTCAAAATAACCCTAACGGGATAGTGTCTACCTTTTAACGAGTCTCACATAAAGGAGCAAGCCGGCAAAAAAAATACACAGAGCCCAAGAACCGGACATTTACATCACATTCGAACACTGTTTGTATATTATTATATTATTACATTTCTTGTTTGGTCTGTCGAAGACATTGCAAAGCCTGTCTCGCTCTCTCTCTCTCTCCTTCCATTGCTTCTGATTCTTTGTCTCTTTAATAGCCTTGCTTTAACTATCTTGTTGCGGTTGGTTCCATTTCCACCATTAATGCTTTCTACAGAGAGAGAGAGAGCTGAAATTTTCAAGATTTGACCCTTTCTGGTGTTTTATGATATCAAGTCTCTTTGCTTAACGTGTGAGTGTCTGCACGAGGATGCGGCATTGATGAAATTTAAGATTAATTATCACATTTCACTCTTCGAAGTCTGTTTAACTCCGTCAAGTGCGCAGATTTCTCATATGGGCATCCATGGTTTCCAATTTTCTCATTTGGGTTGTCCAAAAATTTTGCATATCTTATTGTTTCTTGATTGCACTAATCGTGATTAGTCAAACTCTAATCCAAAGATTAGTTTTTTTCCTCCTCCGACAGTAAAGAGAGAGAAGCAGAGCCGAAAAAGGAGCAGAGCAGAACAGGAACAGTGAGGTGTCTGAGTTTTGCTTGAGGTTCTTGTTTCTCGGGCCACGCCGCTCGTGTCTGTTCCTCGTGCGCTTCGCTGCAACAGATCTCAAATTCCAAGACCCTTAATTGCTGCCAATTTTGCTCGAGACATTCAATCGGATTGGTCATCGCCATTGATGAACCAGTAACAGAGGAGAGAGAGAGAGAAGGGTCTCTTTCGCCACTATTTATAACCCTTCAGTTTCTCCGCCATTTCTGTTCTAGGTTTCGGTTTCGCCTCTTGTACGGACAAACGGGTGAACATTTCTTGTTTTTTTTTTGAAAAAAAAAATGTCGATCCGACCCACTTCCTCGTCGGTGACAGAATTGACTTGTGACGGTTGCTTTGCATGGAGACAAAGGTACCCACTTTTCTTTTTACCCAGATTTGACTTGTAATTCTTCTCACTTCCTGAATCTCTGGGTCGTATTATGTTTTTTTTTTTCTTTCCGATTAGTTTAACCCCCTGTTTCGTTCCCCGTACTTGGCCATTTCCCATGGAGCTTTTGAAAATTGAGAGCATTGACTTCAGTTTTCTTATGTTATCAGGGAGTGAAACCCGGTCCGAGAGCCGCGTGGGCTACAGCAGCACATATAAAGAGACGAGCTTTCCGCTTTGTTTGATCTGTTGGGTTCAGTTTATATGTGAAGGAGATTGGTTCTCAAGTGCTGTAAGAGATGTCGAGTTCTGATGGGAGTGAACTGGATGTGTTCTTCGATTCATCCGAGGTTTTGTCCGCTGATGAATCAGTTGCAGATGAAGAAGGGTTCGGGGATGGAGAGCTAGGGTTTAGGGTTTGGTCATGTGAACCAGAGAGCGTGGTGAGAAGGCGTGAACGTTTTCTCGAGAAAATGGGTTTCTTCGAGTTTGTTTCCCACGAGAAGATCATCAATGGATCCTCGTCTGATCCGGCATGTCTCGACAGGATGAGCGTTTGTAACGATGAAGCTACCAGCTCTTCAGCTGAAGGGACTTCCCAGTTTCTTGGACGGGAACAGAACAGCGGCTCGAGTTCCTTGTCGGATGAAGACTTAAAACACTTGAACAAGGAAGACGACGGTTCCGGAGAGCACTTGAAGAACAGATTCAAGAGTTTCAGCAAGAAGAGGACTAAGAAATGGTTGCTGAAATTTTTGGGTAAGGATTACAGTTTCACGCCGCCGAAGCAGAGTAGCAGACGCATTAGCAAGGTGAAGGAGAAGGCGAAGAAGAAATCTCACCGGGAGTTAACCAAAGTGCAAGAGATCGAAGGGCATAAAGGAATGATATGGGCAATGAAGTTTAGTCCTGACGGCAAGTTCTTGGCCACTGGAGGGGAAGATGGAGTTCTACGAATATGGAAGGTTACGTTATCGGATTCTATCCAAGAAGATGAAGCAAGCTATGGGTTAGCTGCCAGCAAGAAGTTCAGGAACCAACCACTGGTTCTTCTGCCAGAGAAAGTTTTACACATTGAGGAGCAACCAGTTCAAGAGCTTCACGGCCATGGGGATGAGATACTTGACTTGGCATGGTCAGATTCAAACGTAAGCTGGTTACATAACATGAACTCATGTTTTTCATGTTCTCTTCTGTTCTGGTTTTGAATCCATCCATCCAGACCTAATGATCTCTTGCTGTTTTTGTCTGCAGCTTCTTGTTTCGGCTTCCAAGGACAAGACTGTGCGGCTATGGCGAATGGGTAGCCACCATTGTCAACATGTATTCCATCATAATAACTACGGTAAGTAACAGCACCACACTATAGGAGACCTGGTTCTTCGTCCATTGCTTCTGTACGTTGAAGGTGTTGAGTTCTAACGGACAAAACTGTTGAAAAAACAGTGACTTGTGTTCAGTTCAACCCTGTGAACAAGAACCATTTCATCAGCGGCTCCATAGATGGAAAAGCTCGAATCTGGGGATTGTCTGAAGAGAGAGTCGTCGCTTGGGCTGATGCTCGTGACGCCATTTCCGCAATCTGCTACAAACCCGACGGAAAGGTACAGTTTCTTCACAATGACATATGGTCAGATTCCTTAAACAGATCAATGCCAGTATTGTCGGAATCAATGGTGCTCTGTTTTTTTTTTCCGGTGAAACAGGGGTTCGTCGTTGGCGCCATCACCGGAACTTGCTGCTTCTATCAAACCTCAGGTACTTAAAAACCAGACCCTTAATCGGATTCACACTTTTTCGTTCCAAAAACAGGATCTGAAAATCTTCGATCTCGTGATATGATTTGGGCAGGAAACGATGTTGAAATGGAGGAGCAGATTCGTGTTCCGGGACGGAAGAAAACCTCCGGCAACAAAATCACCGGCGTCCAGTTTTGCCCGGAAAATTCCGACAAGCTCTTGGTTTCCTCGGACGACTCGAAACTCAGGATGTTTCACAGAACCCATATCCTCCACAAATTCAAAGGTGCGTACGCAGATACGATCTTCGCGATTCGTTTCTCAGTGATTCTCCATAATCGAACGATTTCGATTCTCAGGTCCCGGAAATTCGAGAAACCAATCGTCGGCGTCTTTCGTCTCCTCCGGGAAACACATCCTCTCAATCGGAGATGATTCTAGGGTTTACCTCTGGAGCAACGACGGATCGCGAAACGCGCCGGAACCGCAAACGCAATCGCGGAGAAACGCGAGATACTCGCGTCCTAGCGAGTGGTTTCACTCGCCGGACGTCTCGGTGGC
>NW_010966178.1:1899905-1963278 GCF_000463585.1 Tarenaya hassleriana
CCGGGGACGACGGTTTCGACGCCGACCGGAGACAACCACCGGCGAACCCTCAAGAGTTTCCCTCGCTCCTGTCGCATCTCTGCCACGTGGCCGGAGGAGGAGCTTTTGAGCGCCGGGAAGCGAAATGACCGTGATACCCCTGGAGACGGGCTTTATTATGATAGTACCCTCAACGGCGGCGCGTGGGGAATTGTGATCGCGACGGCGGGGCGGGACGGGGCGATTCGGACGTTCCATAGTTACGGACTCGGCCAAAGGCTATATAATAGTTAGATTTGAGTCTTAAAGCTACAGTGTTACAGTGTAATCAGGGCCGTCCCAGTGTTCCATTCAGCTCATTGGCACAGGGCCCCAAAATTGGGAGGTCCCCATATTTTAATTTGTTTTTATTATAAAATTATTAATTTTAATTAAATTATACATAACACATAAAACCATTACCAAAACTCTTCACCAATATAAATTATTTATAGTTATAATAAAATATTTTATTTAAGATACTTCTAAATTATTTACTTTCCCTATTTTATTTTCAAAATTTATTGATAATAAAAATAATAAATAATTTAAAAAGTTACACTTTTATCTAAATTTAAATGAAATATAGAAGAGATGTACAATAACAAAAAATTTGAAATATTATTTATAATTTTATATATAAATATAACTTATTTACTTTTTAAAAAGGAAATGTTATCATCAAATCATTTTTTATTTTTAGATTATAATCATTTATATTAATATATTAATATTTTTCACAATAAAAATATTGTTTAAACATTTGTACAAGGCCCCAAATATTTTTGAGACGGCCCTGAATGTAATACTACTTTGTGTAATGAATGACACATCATTCACATCTATTTGAAACCTTGGTTTTTGTTTTTGCTTCTTCAATTTTGTCTTCAATGGGAAAAAAATGATGTGAGATTTATCATTTATCTACGGGTAAAACTTGTAAAATTTTTAAATTTGAAAATGATTAAAAATTAATTCCTAATTTTTTAATTGGATAAATTTATTTTTAAACTTTTAAAATATATCATAATTTTTAAACTTATAAAGTATGTTGTTATAATAAGTTTAGCTTTTACGATTTTACCCTTTAAATCTCTAACTATATATATACATGTATTATAAATAAAATATATTTATGGTGAATCTCACAATTACTGTTCATACCGATTTATTGTTCATACATACGGTATTGTTCACACCGACCATATACGTGAACAGTAACTTCGGGGTTTCTATAAATAGGACATTTGGGTTCCTCCATTTGTACATTTTCAAGAGAGAGATTAATAAAAAATACATTATTCTATATTCTCCAAAAAATACAGTTTTCGGTTATAGTTAACGATCTAATATCCGGATCGTTAATATTTCTTCCGATTTCATAACACGTTATCAGCACGAGCGCTCTTCTATAACCAATATAGATAAGATAACTTATCTTTAATACAAATATTTTCGTTCTTATGATATATACATATATTCAGTGGCAGATCCAGAAAAATTTATGAGTTCCATAATTATTATATATAAAATATCTATAAAAAAGTTAATAAAATATGTCAAAACAATGTTTATATTCTATTATTAAATTTTACTATTCTTTATTTTTTAAAATCTATCTATAACAATTTAATTTATAATTATCTGAAATATATCTTTTTCGATAAAATAAACTATATAATTATTCAAAAATTGATCATCAAAATGATTACGAAAAATTATTTTCACAAATTTATCATTAAAAATCTGTCTGTAATATATTTTTTTCACATCAAGATACTAAAATAAATCATGTAAATTAATTTGTTGAGAGAGATCTAAACTAATAATGTGATATATTACTGATTGAAATTTTACTATATTGATGCAAAGTTTTTTATCTTAGAAAAAAGTTTTTTTTTTGAAATATTTGTCAATTGGTTTTTCTATAAATAAAATATATGAATATATATATATATAAACAAATTTATAAATATGATCAAAAATATAGAAATTGATGAATAAACAAAAAATATTAGATTTGTGTTTTTTTTAGAGAATAAGACTAAAAAGGGACATTTTAAAACCTAATATTTAGAGAAACAAGAAATTAGAAAAAGAAAAAAAGAATGGGAGGGGGTCTAAGAAAAAATTTAACGGGGGCCTTCAACCTTTTTTATCAAAATTTTATAACAAATATAAGTAAATTAATTTTTTTTCCCTAAATATATGGGGCATGAGACCCCACTCCCATACATGTGGGTCCGTCTATGCATGTATTGATTGATGCTTGAGTGGAATTAACTCCAAGCTATATATGAATACCGATATTCTTTATAATTAATTTATAGACGGCTATGTCACCTCGATTATTATTCATGGACGGCTATGCCGCCTTAATTGTTAATCTGGACGGCTATGCCGCCTTAAATATTTATTCGTTATTGGACGACTGTGCCGTCTTAATTATTAATTTGGACGGCTATGCCACCTTAATTATTTATTTGTTATTAAACGGTTATGCCGTCTTAATTGTTAATATTGGACGGTATGCCGTCTTACTTATTAATAGACTATTGTGTTTATTATGTATGAACGACAATGTCGCCTGAATTATTTTACTTCTACAGACGATAAATTAATAAATATTCATCATGCAAAATATTATCATATATAATATAAATTTATTGATGGTCATTTATACGAAAAAATTTTGAACTTAATCTAAAAAAAGTGTTAGTAATAAAATTTACAAATTAAGTTTTATAAGTTCTTTCATATATCAATAAATTAATTATAAATTATTTGTTTCCTCAATAATTAGTTAATTATATACATAATATGATAAATTAATTTTACAAAATAGTTTAACAATTCGTTTTGATAAATTATTTTATGTATAGTTTTATGATATAAATTGGTAAAATCATTTATAAATTTTTCAAAATTTATTTTTCTCCAATGGCTACATTTAAGAAAATCAAAAATAAAAAAAAATCAAATTTTGGCTCCTCTCCAACGGCTAGAAATAATAAATTTTACCCTATAAATATATTTATCCATTCACTCAAACAACCCACACCAAATTGTCTCATTCTCTTCTCTTCTCCCACGAAAAAAAAAATCTCTCAAGATGAATTTTATCAAAATTCTCTTTGTTCTACCAATTTTAGCAGCAACTTTTAGTATTTTCTTCGATAAAAATCCCGATCCACTTTTATTTTTAATTTGCATTGCGGTCTTACATCTCGTTTATGTGTTACTAATTATAACAATTTTTTTGTTTAGTCATAATGGCAAGAATGACAAATATCGAGTTCGAGGTCTTCGACATATAGGGAAATAATTATTTATCATAGAAGTTGGATGCTGAATTGCATATCGAATCAAAAGGTCTTGGTACAATCATTAAAGAAAAAAATACATCAAACGAGAATAAATCAAAGGTAGTGATATTACTGCGACATCATCTTCATGATGATTTGAAAAAAGAATATTTAACAATCAAAGATCCTGCAGATATTTGGTTAAAATTAAAAGACCATTTTGATCATCAAAAAGCGGTGATCCTCCCCAAGGCAAAACATGAACGGATGCACCTCCGATTTCAAGTTTTCAAGAATGTCAGCGAATATAACTCGACAATGTATCGAATCACTTCGATTCTAAAATTATGTGGAGAAAACAGTCACCGAAAATGAGATGTTGGAGAAAACTTTCTCAACAATGCATGTCTCGAATATTATACTCCAACAACAATATCGAGAAAAAGGATATACAAAATATTTGGAGCTTTTATCGTATCTCCTATTGGTTGAACAAAATAATGAGTTGTTAATAAAAAAAACCATGCGTCACGACCGACTAGATCTGTACCATTCCCTGAAGCGAATGCGATAGAAAATAAACTATTCCCTATAAAGCTAATGCTATAGAAAAAATGACATTCCCTGGAGTGAATGCTATGTCTTATAATGACCGAGGACGTGGTTATTTTCGAGGTAGAGGTCGAGGTCGGGGCTGAAGACGCAGTCGTAGGGCTAGCCAAAGTTGGAGTAGAAGAGTGGTCAAGAAAACTCATCCCAAAACCATAATTTTAACAGTAATAAAGGGGGAGGACATGATCATCCAAACAAGATGATGAAAGAAAGTACATGCCACCGGTGTGGAATGACGGGACATTGGTCGCATACTTGCCGCACCGCTAAACACCTGGTGGAACTTTATGAGAAGTCGATTAAAGAAATAAAAGGGAAAGACATCGAGACAAATCATGTCATGAGTGATTATGATGATGATACTAGTGGTGCTAAAGACTTTTCACACATGAACCTCGCTGATGATTTTGCCCATCCTGAAGATGAAACCGGTTATGAATAAAAACAATATAAATGTTTGCATAGTTTATATAATCAATCTTATCTACATATGCATTCTCATGTATAAATAATTTTATGATATGTTGTTCTGATTTGTATCACTATTTATGCTTCATAAGTTAGTAATGATATTATGAATTATTAATATATCTATTTTTTTTGTAATGATTGTCATGTTGTTTTGTTCTTAGAAAACGAATATGGCTAAATCTTCGGATATCATATTGAACCTATGAATGAGGATGACAATGAGTATTTATATATCACTTCAATCAATTCGGACAAAAGTATGTGTTGAAAAAATTACCCACTCTATCATCGAGATTATATTATACTAATACCAATGTGATTGAATCACATATCATAGTAAACCAGAAGTTTACTGATATGTTCAAAAGTTTGGCATAATCGATTGGGTTATCCCGATGCCATTATGATGAGCAAAATCATCGAAAACTTTTATGGTCATCCATTAAAAAACCAGAAGATTTTTCAATCGGATGAGCTTTCTTGTGATGCATGTTATAGAGGAAAATTAATAATTAGACCATCACAAGTCAAAATCGGGCATGAATTTTCGGAAAGTATATATTGAGTACGATTCGTCATCCATTATACGATATTTTAAGCCACAAACTAGAGATGTTTTTATGACTCGTTTTGTTGCTTGTCATTTTAATGAAATTGAATTCCCACCATTAGGGGAAGAAAATTATAAAATGTTGGGAAATGGAAATGATCTTAATTGATGTACACCATCATTATCCCATTTTGATCCCCCAACAAAACAATGAGAACTAGAAGTTCAAAGGATTATACATTTGCAGAATGTTGCAAATGTTCCTGTTCGGATTGAAATTCCGAAAGAACAAGTGAAAGAAAATAAGAACAAATGTTCCTGCTCGGATTGAAATTCCAAAACACGCCTAAAGCGTGGATGACCTATTGGTTCTAAAGAAAAAAACCTCCGAAAGAGTTAAGGGCCCAAGAAAAATGAAATGTTCGATTTGGAGGAATGAGTTCCCAATCAAAGAAATGAAGTACTTTGTGATGATAGTAATCATGAGATCTCAATCAATTATATCAGTAATGGTACATTATGGAATAAAAAAAAAATCAAAGAGATTGATGATATATTCTCTTATAATATATCAAAAGAAATTGATGAAAATGAGGATCCAGAACCCAGATCTATTTCGGAGTATCAAAAGAGACCAGATTGGAATAAATGGAGAGATTTTATACAAGCTGAATTAGATTCGCTTAATAAGCGAAAGGTATTTGGACATATTGCTATCAAACCGAAATAAGTTTCTCCTGTTGGATGTAAATGGATGTTTGTGCGGAAAATAAATGAGCACAACGAAATTGTAAGATATAGATCTCGTCTTGTAACACAAGGATTTTCCCAAAGACCAGGAGTAGATTACGAGAAAACTTATTCTCCTGTTATGGATGCTATTACATTCCGATACCTAATTAGTCTTGCAGTTTCAAAGAATTTAGAAATGCGTCTCATGGATGTTGTTACTGCTTATTTATATGGGTTACTTGATAGAGTATCTATATGAAAGTCCCTGAAGGATTTAAAATACCCAAAACATTGAAAGCAAAACCACGAGAGTTATGTGCCGTCAAGTTACAATGATCATTGTATGGGCTAAAACAATCAGAACGTATGTGGTATAAACGTCTGAGTGAGCATTTATTGAAAAATGGATTTACAAATGATCCTATATCACCATGTGTATTTATAAAGGAGACGATATATGGGGTTGTGATTATTGTTGTATACGTTGATGATTTAAATATTATTGGAACTTCTCATGAAATCTAGGATGCATCCTTATTTAAAAAGGGAATTTGAAATGAAAGATCTTGGACAAACCAAGTATTATCTTGGGTTACAGATAGAACATTTGAAAGATGAAATCTTTTTACATCAATCTAATTATACAAAATGGGTACTAAAACGATTCAACATGGATAAGGCAAATCCACTAAGTACCCCGATGGTTAATAAAACATTGGACATTGAAAATGATCTATTTCGTCTTCGCGAAGATAATGAAGAGATACTTGGTCCTGAAGTACCGTATCTAAGTGCAATAGGAGCTCTTATTTATCTTGCAAATTGTACTAGACCGGATATATCATTCGCTACCAATCTATTAGCAAGATATAGTTCTACCCCAACACGAAGACGTTGGAATGATGTTAAACATATATTTTGTTATCTTCAAAGATCTATTGATCTTGAATTGTTTTACCCTAATAACACAAAACAAGAAATTGTTGATTTTGCAGATGCAGGTTATTTATCAGACACACATAAAGGCAGGTCACAAACAGGCGACGTCTTCACAATCAATAGAACTACGTTAGCATGATGTTCTCAAAAGGCAGACTCTAGTTGCCACATCAGTTAATCATGCCAAGGTCATCACATTACATAAGGCGAACCGAGAATCAGTATGACTAAGGAATGATTCATCAAAAGTGATAGAATAAAATTTCTTCGCATACACCCGGGAGCTTGAAAGAAATAAGGAGATTGAAGTCAGATATATACGATCATGTGACAATGTAGCAGATCTGTTCACCAAGGCCCTTCCGACAATGGTGTTCAAGAAGCATATACATAATATTGAGATGCGCCATTTACGAGACCTTTGATGTCTTGTTCAGGAGGAGCGTGTAGTTGTACTCTTTTTTCCTTATCAGGTTTTATCCCATTGGATTTTACTGATAAGGTTTTTAACGAGACATCGCCAAAACACGCAACCATATTTTACTAATGGTGGCTCCAAAGGGGAGTGTTATAAATAAAATATATTTATGGTGGAACCCACCCTGTTCACACCGACCGTATACGTGAACAGTAACTTCGGAATTTCTATAAATAAGCCATTTGGGTTCCTCCATTTGTAGATTTTCAAACGAGAGATTAATAAGAAATACATTCTTCTCCATTTTCCAAAAAATATAATTTTCGGTTATAATTAACGATCTAATATCCGGATCGTTAATATTTCTTCCCATTTCATAACAACATGTACATTTTTCCTTTGAAACATTAACATTTGGTTCGAAAAAAAAACCGATGTGTGACAAAAGAAACATTGATTTCTTTATCTATTTTCTACGAACAGATTTTAGATTCCAGCTATTTGTATACCACAATAAAAAATACAACAACAACATCGTCTCATTTTCAAGTTTATTTGGAGTCGGCCGCATAAAATATTATTCTCCATTCATTTCGATCCCGGATTAATAATTGGATAAAAATAATCAAATTAAAAAAATAAATCAGCGATAATTTGTTTATTATTATGAAATAATATTTGAATAAAAATCGAATGGGGTTAGCAAAAAAAAAGCAAATAAAGAAATAAAAAAAAATTCTTCTTTTTTATTTAAGGGTAAAATCCCTAAAAAACCTTCAACTTGCAAAAATATATATAAATAAACCTTCAACTTGAAAAACTATCATTCAATCCTCGAACTTGTAACTTGTCACTGAATAAAACCTCGAACTTGTAAATTATTGTTCTAAAAAACTTTTGACCGGTTTGACCACAATTTCAAACGATCGAAAATCCACGTATTGACGGATTGCTGATGTCATTTTTTAAATTAAAATTGATAACGTGTATAAGGTGATATCAACAATCCATTAATACATAGATTTCCGATCGCCTGAAATTGTGGTCAAATCGGTCAAAGGTTTATTAGAGCAATAATTTGCAAGTTCGAGGTTTTATTGAGTGACAAGTTACAAGTTCGAGGATTGAATGATAGTTTTTTAAATTGAAGTTTTATTTGTATATATTTTTGCAAGTTGAATTTTTTTTAGGGTTTTACCCTTTATTTAAATATATTGCTATTTATGAAACCGAATCAGATTTTGTTTTTTTTTTTATTTGATTCTCCAATGACGATTTAAATCCGGGTGAGATAGATTTGGTGCTCTTCGGAATTTGAAACAGAAGCTCAGAGAGAGATTTGCATGTAGAAAACCGCACCTTATCTTCTTTGTCGGCCATAGCCAGTTTCAGTCGGAGACCAGAATCAAAACCCTCTCCCTGGCGGCGGCGACACAATTCTGTAGTGAATCCATTGGATGTTTTAATTTTTTCAGATTACCAATTTCTCTTCCCTTCTCGGCTATGGCGATTTCTGCGACATCTCTGTCGCCCTTTACTACTCTCACTCCAAAATCTTCCTCGTCACATTCCCCAATCTGTTGGATCCCTCTTAAACCCAACAATCCCAAGTCCTTGTCCGAACAGAGTTTCAGAAGACGGATGTTCATCAGCTGCTCTTCGTCTTTGTCCCCCGACGCTGGTTCTTCTCCCGAGGCCGTCAATGGGAGGTAACCGCCATTCCGAGTTCTACGCCCACTAAGTGTTTGTTAAAATGTTTCTGTGAACACCCATTTGGTTATGTTGTGTTTTCCCTGTTGGTTTTCTGATGGGCCTTTGACTTTACGTTCATGCATTGAGCATAATAGTTTCAAATGTTTGATCTTGATATAGTTGTCGATCGTGTGTTCATGGTTATGCTGTGCGGTTTCTCTGTTCTTTTTCTTATAATTCAGGGCCTTATGTTCATTATTGAGCTTAATGGTTTGAAAGGCTTGAGTGGAGTTCTTTCGTAGATTCATGGTTTTGATATTTCGAATATCTGGCATTTGGCTCACCTTAATCTTGCCCATCATGATTTTTCAATGTTACACGACTGATTCTACTTTGTTAACTGACTCTTTCGTTGTAATTTGTGGTAACATTTGATGGAATTTCGGCTGCTTAAGCAGGCAGTCGTCGTTTTCCTTTTGCGTGAACATGAACGAAGCTGGTATATCGAAACCGTCATTCAAATGGAGAAGGGTGTTACTCAAAGTCAGTGGAGAAGCTCTTGCTGGAGACAATGAGCAAAATATCGATCCAAAGGTCATTTCTTTCTTGTTTTCTTATATCTGTGTTGATGTGTTCCCTCAAGAATTCTCAGTTTGTTCGCATTAAATAAAACAGGTTACCATGGCGATCGCTAGGGAAGTTGCAGAAGTGACTCGGCTTGGGATTGAGGTGAATTTAAGACCTTCATCCAGACGTTTCCGTCTAATTGATTAGACCATATTGATCCATTGTCCTCAGCAGATGTTAATTGATCCTTACCCTCATTTGTGTTCATAGCTTGGTTGCATCCTTGGCTGGTTGTTAAAACTCTCTGCAAAAAGATAATTCCTTTACAAGCTGAAATCACAAAACATGCCTGCTGAAACAGGTAGCAATCGTGGTTGGAGGAGGAAACATCTTCCGTGGATCCTCTTGGGCTGGAAGCAGTGGCCTCGATCGTTCATCTGCTGATTATATCGGGTATCTCATTCACTCTGGTGGAATGCAATGCATCCATCTTTATAATCATATGCTTCTTTTGTCCTGTATCGAGATTTCTTGTTTCATTTCTTCCAAACAAGATCTAGAAATGCCTTCCACTTGGAAGTTCTTGGCCTCAGTGAGTCTGTCTGGATCATCAAATTCTGACAGGATGCTGGCAACTGTGATGAATGCGATCTTCCTTCAAGCTACAATGGAGAGCATCGGCATTCAAAACCAGAAGATTTTTCAATCGGATGAGCTTTCTTGTGATGCATGTGAAGTTTTTCTGGGTCTCACTGTGGTTCATCAAATTTGACAGGATGCTGGCTACTGTGATGAATGCAATTTTTCTTCAAGCAACAATGGAGAGCATTGGCATTCCTACTCGTGTCCAAACTGCATTTCGCATGTCAGAAGTTGCAGAGCCTTACATACGGAGACGGGCAGTTAGACATTTGGAGAAAGGTAGGGTCGTCATATTTGCAGCCGGAACAGGGAATCCGTTCTTCACCACTGATACTGCAGCAGCCCTTCGCTGTGCTGAAAGTAAGATATTCCTATTGGAAACTCTCTGTTTCATTTCTCTGAGATCATCTGAATCATATGCAGAAAAGATTCCTGCTACAGAAACCAAACCCTTTCCTCACAACATTTGATTTGGCCCTTCTAAACCAGTTAATGCTGAGGTTGTGCTGAAAGCAACAAATGTTGATGGAGTATATGATGATGATCCTAGACGAAACCCGAATGCCCGCCTTCTCGATACTCTAACATATCAAGAAGTAACCTCGAAAGATCTCTCGGTGATGGACATGACTGCTATCACTTTGTGCCAGGAAAATAACATCCCAGGTACGTTTCGGCTTAGGGTTTCAACGGATTTTGTTAACTGAAAACTCTGTGCAGAGATCAAAGATGGAAACTTTTTGTTTTGCCTGTGTGATTTGCAGTTGTGGTGTTCAATCTATCAAAGCAAGGTAACATCTCGAAAGCAATCAAGGGAGAGGGTGTTGGGACATTGATCGGAGGAACATGGAACTCAACTGTCGCAGCCACTTAAACCCTCGGAGAGAGTTTACAGAGTTAGTTACTTTTGATTAGTGTAGATTCTAAAGACATCATTTTCCAACTACAGTTTCTACGTTAGTGAGGTTTTGTCCAAGTCCGCAACTCCACAAATCCATTGTTCATACAATTTTTATCATATCATGATCCTAATTGACTATAGGGGTGAATATTTCAGATTTTTATATGGATTTTGGTTCGTCTTGGTTTTTTAATTGTATATGTTTATTGGAAATGGAAACATTCTTTTTGGTAAGAGTTAATTTTTGAGGTTCAATTTTTCTATTTTTATAAAAATTATTTATATCTATTTGATTTAATAATATTTTGAAACGCTAAAGAGCAACCCTGAAAACATTTTGGATCATAAAATTAATTTCAAATTGTAAACTTTTAATTGATAATTTTGAATTAAAATATTTAGTTTAATATCAAAATAGGTTATAAATTATGTAACCTATATAATTATATTAGTTCCAAAACTAACTATCCAGTTGGAGAGTATACTTCTTAGATTCACCTGAGTATAAAAACAAAATTGAAAGAGCTAGAATTTTTATTGTCAGAAATTAGATTTTGTTAAGAATATTCTTTCACTTTTTATTTTTGAAACGAAATATAAAATATTGGAAATTGGTGGAAATATGGCGCAAGAGGACAAAAATAGGAGAAAGGTGGGGTGGGCGAAGGCAGAATGTTTGAATATTTGAATTGCACATTACCACTCTCCGAGGAACCTAATTCCTTTCATTTTTTTAATAACTAAACCATAACCAAAAAAATAGTGAACTCATATTTTTTTGGGCCAAATGTGCTAAAAATAGACTATCTCGAAAATTTTGTTTTAGTTTGATTATATTTTATATTCAAATTTTATTTTTAAAAAATAATTTAATTAATATTAAAATGGATTCGATTTTATTCAGATGCATAACTATGCAGTTTTAAATATAAGTGAATGTATTTTTTATTCACATTTTATTTTTAAATCCGATTAATGGAATTTTGAAAAAAAATATTGTAATTGAATCTTAAATCAAACTAATTTAAATTTTAGATGTAAGTAAATGTTATTAGGTTTATTTCTTGCTGCACATTTGAATCAAAAATCAATTTTAACATAGAGAGCTTAAGAACACACAACATCATAGAGACAATGTGCGTGCAAGCAAAGAAAAACATAAAAAAAATAATTGAATTCATTTGAATATAAAAGTATATTAATTAATCTCTCTACAAAATTTTTCCAAATCGGATTTACAATCTTCTATATTCATTTTATGAACATACAAACATTCGCAATCATAATAATAACCAAAAAAAGAAGCCAAAACTCAAAAGGGCATAATATGAGTGGTCTTTGTATCATAAGCAACCAAACATGAAGCGTAATTCTTCACCTTCATCACCTTTATCAGGTCCTTCGCCATCTGCCGGATCGCCGGTGAACAGTTGCTCTGAATCACCACCAGAAGCTTTCCCACTCCGCTTCTCCTCTCCTCCTCCGTCACCGCCGCCGGAGATTCCGATCTGAAGACGTAACAGACTATCCAAAGTATCGCAACCGCGTGCTCCGTCGCCGCCGTCGACACCTTCAACAGCTTCCTCACCACGCCCTCCACGCATCCTCCGTTCAAGCCATCTCCGCCACGTATCTCCGATCTCCCTTCGCGTCGAGACGACATAATCTCCAGCAGTTTCAACGTCTTCTCCGTCACTCCTGCGGTTACGCTTGTCGTCTCTGTAAGGAGGAGGTCTCTGAGTTTTGCGATGGCTTTCGCTGTGATTATCCGCGATCGAACTCGTTTTGGTGTGGAAATAGCGATTAAGAGGGATAAGCTTGCCTCGATCAAGGTCGGATCGGACTCTGTGTTGATCGATTTCATCAGTTCCTGTAAGATTCCGTCTCGTTCTGCGATCACGAGCTTGGATTTCGCGTCAATGGCGATCCACTCCAAAACCCTAACAGACTCGATCTTAGATTCCAGATTCCCTCGTTGAAGCCCGAGGAGAATCGCGGTCAAGCAATCGCCATTAGACCTCGTCAACATCAGATTTGAAAACCTCTCCCGATCTCCTCCATTTTCGCTCCTGATCGTGTCCAGAATCGTGATCGCACGAAGAACGAGCTCGAATCTCGTGCTCGTCCGTGCTCCACCATCGACTGATACCATGATGTCGACGAGCATTGGGATGAAGCCCTCCTTTTTCATCATAAATTCTCTGTTGGCTTCGGATTCTCTCGCAAACCTGACAATTCTCGACAACATCTCCAGGCGAATCTCATAATCGATATCGAGCTTCATCTTCGCTAGAGCATCATTCGCCTCTTCCATCGCGGGAACTCCATTTTCTTGCGACGTCTCCGCCGTCGAATCGAAGCTTCTCCGGCCGACGGAGTCGGACCAGTCCTCGATCAGTCGCTGAAGCGTGAGGTTAGGGACCAATTCTCTGCTCTTTAAGACTTGCATGGTCGCCGGACAAGTGTTGTTACCGCCGTCTAGCCACCGCTGAATACTGGCACGGTCGTAGGTGACGCCGGTGCAGAGGCTCACCGGAGATCTCATAAGGTCGAGAGAGATCGGACACCTGAAGAAGCTAGGCAACGTACCGGTGTAATCCATCCTCATCTAGTTGTTTCCAGTTTTTTTCTCCGGCGAGAAAGTAACAGAGAATCAGGCGAGAAAATGCGGGAAAATAAGAGAAATTTTTTCGGGAGAGAGAGAAATGAGAAATGATGAATGAAATGCTAATGGGAAGAGAAAGGTGGGCGAGGGAACAGGACAAGTGGAGGTGGGTTTAAAGAATGAGTCAAAACGCACGCTTACGTCACCGTTTTTCAAACCCATTATTATTATTTTAATTTATTTACTTTTACCACATAAATATTACTATATCACTGCATGGATATTATTATTGCTATATTATTATTACTTTATATATAATCTGAGAAATTAACGTTATATTAGAGACACATAAGGTATATAATATTTGATAAAATATTATTTTAAAAATATATATATTTAATGTTTATTTTATTATATATATTTGGTGGTCTTCGGTCAAAATCCAAGTCGTTTGTTTGGTCCGATATGTCAAATCGTAACCGTTAAACCTGTTCAACGAGAATTTGATGAACGGTTCAGATGATTCTTCACGTGCGAGTTAGGAGTCCAAAGCGTGTGATCGCGGGACCCACGCATGCACGAGTGGAAGTTTTGTTTCCCGCCACGCACATGGCTGGTCCTAACCTCTTTTTTTTTGGTGAAATGTTGGTCCAAATTTAAGTCATAATAAATATAAATATATATTTTTGGTAAATAATATAAATATATTTTTCTATATACAGAGGAGGAAAAGGAAAATTAATAATGGATTATTAAAATGTACTAATCATTACAAAAATGTTAATGATATTGTTTAGCGTAAATAGCATTTTATCATTGTGCTGACTCAGCATTTGTATAAATGTCTGGTTGATATGCCCTACTATATATGTATAGATGTAGACTGCACACTCATGTTGATTATTTTATGTACATAAAACGCAGTCACTTTATTTCTTCTTTAAGAATTTTAGGTTTTATTATCTGTTTTCGAAAAAATATTATTTACAAGATCTGAAAATCTTTAAAATTTTTCGTTATCAAACTTTTGTTATGCTGTTTGAAGTTTAGATTATCAAGGGCTAAATTCACAATTCTCTGTATAGTATTATAAAATTTAGAATCTCATATTAATAAATTGCATAAAAAAAATATTTTTTTTTTCAAGGACTAGCTAAGTAGAACTGTAGAAGTACCAGATAGAATTTACAATGACAGAATTTTTAGATATTTATAGCATTTATTTGTAAGATAATAATAATATTTTTTTTATAATCCAGTACTTCACCTAAATTTCGATCCAATTATATATTTGAGAGGATTGGACTCAAAATTGGGAAGAAACTTTGTTTTATAAATTATCGGTTGAGTCACTCAATTTTGGATAAATAAGATAATATTTATTTTACTAATAAATCAAATATCCGAATATAAACTAATTAGTGTTTATGATTTATAAGGAAAGACTAATGAATCTGTATCTCTAATACTCCATCAAATTCAAACCGGTGAACCTATTTGTTGGGAATAATTTCCATGCTTTTGATCAAGGATAAATTCTTTCAAATCCATCAAGAGAAAACCCTTGGTAAGAAGTGAAATGAATTATAAGATATACTCGAGGAACTTCTGTCTTGAGAATTGTGTTTGGGGATAATAAACCTTTGTTGGTTGGTTAAACGAATTCTGACATGGTTAGAGCTACGCAGTCTCGGAAATCTACATCAGATTACTTCGTAACATTTGCGAGTGGAGTTGTAATATGACAATCGCAGTTGTAAAAATGCATTGCACTTTCTACCACTGAAGTTGAGTTTATCGCCGCAATGAAAACTTGTAAGGAACTGTTGTGGATCAAGAGATTTTTTGAGCAGTTTGGGTTTAAACAAGATAGATATATCTTGTTGTGCGACAGTTAGAGTGCAATTCATTTTGGAAAGAATCAGACGTATCATTCAAGATCGAAACATATTGATATGATATATTATTGGATTCGAGATGTTGATTCGAAAGAGTTTGAATTCGAAATATTCATATTGATGATAATGGTGATGATATGATCATAAAGATACATCCTAGAGAAAAGTTAGTTGTCTGTCGCAAGATTGTAGGGATGGTGGTAGGGGTGGGCAAAAATACCCGGATTTCGAGTACCCGACCCGACCCGAAGGTCGGGTATCCGAAAATTCGGGTATCCGAACGAACGAGACATGAGATCGGGTATTGATATTAGAATACCCGAATTTTCGGATTCGGGTTCGGGTAATGATTATTATCTCACGGGTACCCTCGGGTACCCGGATAATAAAAAATATATTTTAAATTTTAGATTTTTTATTAGATTTTGTGTTATTTTATTTAATATTAATGATTATATAGATATTATTGGGATATATTTATGATTTATTTTTTTAAAATAAATTTCTTTTAGATATAAATATAATTAGATCTTATTTTGAATGATTTTGAGTGTGTATATATAAATATATTTAAAAATAATAATTGAAAAAATTATAAAATATTCGGGTTTGGGTACCCTCGGGTACCCGGAAATTATCTCACGGGTTTTCGAATTCGGATACCCGATTTTACAGATACGAGATCGGATAATAAAACAAGGTTAGTATCTCATGGGTACCCTCGAGTATCCCGATAATAAAAAAATGTCTTAAAATTTAGATTTTTTATTAGATTTTGTATTATTTTATTTAATATTTACGATTATATAGATATTATTGGATATATTTATGATGTATTTTTTAAAAATAAATTTCTTTTAGATATAAATATAATTTAAATTTATTTTGAATGATTTTGAGTGTGTATATATAAATATATTTAAAAATAATAATTGAAAAAATTATAAAATATTCGGGTTTGGGTACCCTCGGGTACCCGGAAATTATCTCACGGGTTTTCGAATTCGGATACCCGATTTTACAGATACGAGATCGGATAATAAAACATGTAACCCGAGACGTTCGGGTTCGGGTATCCTCAAATTTCCGGATACCCGACCCATCCCACCCCTAGATGGTGGGTTGTCCATATAGTTGGAAGAAGGAGAATTGATGAGTTCCTCTCATATGGAAAATATTTGGAGGTAGAGAAATTGTTCTCCGAAGTTAGGTAACTACATTTGACTAGGGTATCAAAAAAGTCTGAGGCCCGTTACTCAGTCTGAACCCGCCCGAAATATTTATGGGCTTTGCCCTTAAAATTGAAGTCCGTTCGAGTTTTGGGCCGGGTTGGCCTGACCCGTAAATTTCTGGGCTTCTCTCGGACCGACTCGAAAATAAATTGATTTAAAAATATGTTGGGACATACAATAATCCATATCTTCTTCAACCCATACGAAACCCTAATTTTTATCTTTTCTACCGTCTATGATTTTGTTTTCTTGTGTGCCTTTCTTGTTTTGCTTTCGGATTCGATGCAACTTATCTCTGAATTCCAATACCTTCGATTATACAGACTATCCCTACTGTCAGAAGAGAAGATTCATTGGCTAGCACTTTGAGTAAGCTTCCATTTTATATTTTATATTTGCTATATGTATATAATTTTGTGTATAGATGGACATGTTACGTACCAGAAGAGAAGATCCACTGCGCTTGTTGCCTAAAATACATGTTTGATTTTTACTTTTCTTATTATCATTTTCTTTTCCAGATAACTTCGATTTTGGATATAAAATTTGTTGACTTTGATTTTTTTGGACTTTCTGATTTCTTCATTCTCATGATAGTGTTATTCTTGGATCTTTCTGTTTATGAGATCTTCATGTTTGTGAGAATATCATATATTTGAGAATATTATAAATCTGGTAGGTATTCACAATTTTATTTGAAAAAATCAAACATGTTTTTTTTTCACTATAAGGATTTTTAATTTCATATGTTAGTTCAGTGGTTAGTTTTTAATTCACTTTCATGTGTTAAAAAAGAAAGAAATTCAGTCTGGATGTTAGTTCAATGGTTGGTTTTTAATTTTATCAGTTAAAAAAAAAAGAATTCGGTTTAAATATTTTTTTATGAATATGTAAAAAATCTGTGAGTTACGTTTCTAAATTATTTTCTTTTTTTAGGTTTGTAATGAATGTTATTTCCGATGATCCTATTGCTGATGAGACAAAATATGATCACCAAGAGGCAGAATTTGATGATCGAACATCAGAACATGAAGATGATGATAAAAAAGAACAAGTGGTTGAAAACGAAAAAAGTCTTTTTGTTTGGGATCATATGAAACACACAGATAAAGACAAAGTCATTTGCAGTTATTGTGGTAAATCATTGTCTGCTTCATCAGCTAGTGGGACATCACATTTGAAGCGTCATATCAGAGATTGCAGAATGAAACCTAGATTTGGTAACATGGCTAATATGATTATTGATCATGCTGGAAAGTTGAGAGAAAAGAAAGTTGATCATGCAATTTGGAAGGAAAAAGTTACCAAAATGATCATTGGACATGAACTCCCTTTCGCCTTTGTGGAGTATAAGATGTATCGAGAGATGATGCAATATGCCAACCCAGATTTGAAAATGATAAGTAGGAATATTGTTGTCTTAAGTTTTATAAGGGAGAGAAAAAGAAGTTGAAGCTTGAATTGACTAGAATTCGTAGTCGGATATGCTTGACTACTGATCTTTGGACTGCTATAAGTCATGAGGGTTATATATGTCTGACGAGGCACTATGTGGATGATGAATGGAACTTGAATAGCAAGATACTTTCATTCACTACTTCCCCCCTTCCCCATACATGAATGAAATTTGCAAAGAAGATAATAGTTGTTTGAAGGAATAAGGTATCGAAAAGAAGGTGTTTTCAATCACCGTTGATAATGCTACATCAAATATAGTATGATGGACATCTTGAAATATTTCTTTGAAGCGAAAAATTTTTTATTAGGCAAAGGTGAATATTTTCATGTGAGATGTAGTACACATATCCTAAATCTCATAGTGCAAAGTGGATTAAAGGTGATTGATGGTACTGTGGTTAAAATTAGAAAAAGTGTGAAGTATTTTAGATGATCAGAGGTGAAGTTGAAGGCATTTAAGGAATACACAGAACAAGTTAGTTGTGCTTCCGACTCTTCTTTATCTATGAATGTGAGCACCCGTTGGAATTCAACTCATATAATGCTTTATAATGCTCTCAAACATATATATATTTTTTATGGTCTTGTGGTGATTGATAAACACTATAAGTATTGTCCTACATGATGGATATAGTGCTCGTACCACGATCGATTTGCAAAACTGATTAGAAATCCATTGGATGGGATTACGTGATCCAATGGGCCGATATATTTATTAATGAGGTTAATGAGCTTATTTTCTCTTAACGATTAAGTAAAGGCCATTAGATCCATTTGGTTTAATGAAACCTAATCTCTTATAATTATGTATTAGACATAATTTTAGGGTAAGTGAAGATTAAGAAAAAGTTTCTTTTTCTCCTCTCTCTCTCTCATGGCCGAATTCTCTCTCCCTTGGGATCGCTTTGGGTTCCGTTCCCGACCTCCAGATCGTGTTCTAGCAGACATAGGCCCGTAAGTGTGGACTAGCTGTAGAGAGCGCTTGATTTCAGCATTTGTGATA
Organism: Tarenaya hassleriana; assembly: GCF_000463585.1. Lineage (NCBI taxonomy): Eukaryota > Viridiplantae > Streptophyta > Magnoliopsida > Brassicales > Cleomaceae > Tarenaya > Tarenaya hassleriana. The sequence goes on from NW_010966178.1 coordinate 1,918,949, forward strand.
GGTCCATTGATCGAAACAGGTTGGTATATCGATACCTTTATTATTATATGCAAGATCTATTGATTGAGTTTTGTTTTATATATTCCGCTGCGTGAAATCCAAGATTGGAACCCTAGAAACCGTTGTGAACGCATGTTTAGGGATCTCCAAAATCCCAACAGTGGTATCAGAGTCTAGTTGGCATATAATTGAAACTTGTTTCATGTTTGATATGAGTTTAAAATCGGTTTTGAACAAGAGAATCAAATGTGTGCTCTCTACGTTGTATGAATCTATCAAACGAATTGAGGTTTTTTGTGAAAACAATCAATTGTTTGGTTTGATTTGGTTATATCAAAGTGTTGATATGATCAGAATCGAATACAGAAACTCGTGAATCGATTGGATCGATCATAAAGTTGAAAATCGGGATGAACATATCGCGTTTTTGGATATCGACATTTTGGAGACCTCGATATCGATGTTGAGAACACCGATATCGATTTCTTAGAACCTCGATATCGATGTTGAGAAAATATCGATATTTTTCAGATTCAGATCTGGAAGATATCGATGTTTGGAACCTCGATATCGATGTCGAGCGACATCGAGATTTTCAGATACCAGATCTAAAGAATATCGATGTTGAATTAACCTCGATATCGATGTTGAATTAACCTCGATATCGATGTCGAGTACCATCGAGATTTTCAGATACCAGATCTGAAGAATATCGATGTTGAAGGAACCTCGATATCGACGCTAAAGAACCTCGATATCGATGTTCGATATCGACGTTGAGGACCTCGATATTTGCTTCAGAATCTGCGTTCTCCCAGGTAACTGTGTTACCGAAATCGTCCGGCCCAATGGGGCTTCGCCTCGCACCTCGGGCAGGGGGCTCCTCGCCCCCAGACTCCCGTCCGTTGACCGGTCAGTGGATCCACAGCTAGGACTCCGCCCCTGGACCCTGGTCGGGGCTCCCGTCCTGAACCTCAGAATCCTATTGCTAGGGTTATTGGTAGATGTATATGAAACAATGGTTGTTTATGATACATCATATGTAATTGTTACATATCGGGTTATGGTGGAATGAACAAATGTTGTTCATATCGTGTAATGGTTACATCTAAAAATCCCTCTGAAATATAAGCTTATGTACCACCTATTGGTAGGATACTCGTCAAGGCATCGATCATCTGTGTGTAGGTTTTGTCTATGCGAGGTGCACTGGGTTTCTTTGTGAGGCGGGGTGGAAGAGATAATTTGGTATAGGTTTCGCCTACGCGAGGTGTACCAAGTTATTTCATTCCATGAACTCAAATTTGGTTTAGGCTTAATTGGGTTATCAAAAGGGTTTTGGACTCAATGGTACAAGATGAGATACAACATGCAATAGTATGTGATACTATAATCTCATGACTGCTAGGAATCGCAGTGGATGTGATTGACAGATTGTTGGTCTACCTGATTAGCATAATCTTAAGGGGTAATGCCAAAGCAGACTTAAAGATTATGTTTGGAATTAGATTCTAGTACCCATAAGAAGATATCGTGGGTTATCATTTTAGTGGGAGCTTTTATCGTTTTTTGTCTAAATTTTCTGTTGATGTGCTTAGAACTGTTCTTTGCTTGTTTATGTATATATTTATATCTTCTTGTGTCATACTGTCTAAAATTCTGTAGATGGTGAACAGTGGAACTGGTAGTGTACCAACTCTGTCACCTTCATTGCGATCGATCATTGAGCGTGAAAAACTCAATGGGGCGAACTTCCTTGACTGGTGCTGCTACTTGAGAATTGTTCTCAGAAGCGAAGATAAGGAGTACGTCCTCCACGAACCGTTCGTCGATGAGGAGCCACCGAATAATGCACCATGGGTTGTCAATGATGCTTACTTGAAGTATAAGAAAGACAACCGTGATGTAAGCTGCCTTATGCTTGGAATAATGACTCCCGACCTGATCAAACAGTTTGATGGTCTGGACGCTTGGATGATAATGGATCAACTCAAGCTCATGTTCGAAGAGAAAGCCCGCTCTGAGAGGTTCAAGGTTATGTGTAGCCTTTTAGACTATAAGCTGGCTAACGGGTGTCCTATCGGTCCGCATGTTCTCAAAATGAAGAGTCATTTTGATGATCTCGAACGACTTGGCGCTAAGATGCATAAGGAGCTTGCGGAGGACATGGTCCTCCATTCTCTTCCTGATAGTTTTTGACATTTTATCTTAATATAATATGAATGGAATGGACAAGAGCTTAACTGTGACACCCGAATCCTGTTTCCCATGAAACATGATGCATCACATGGACTAAACCAATTAAAATAATCCTAAATCGAATTTAAAAATCATTTGTTTTCATACAATTACGCAGCGGAAACAAACATCAATGTCTTTCGAAAACAACACATATCCGAAAACGTAATTAAACACAACCGTACAAACGTAGAACCGTGTTCCATAGTTCAAAACGTACAAAGAAGGAAAATATATTCGTACATGATGCTGCCTTCACAAATTCGTCGTCGCTCGTAGTGCGTTACTCGTGCTCCTCAGGATCTGAAAAATTCAACAACGGAGGGCTAAGCATAATGCTTAGTGAATGGCTCGGGTTGAGCCCGGAGAGCCCATTCTCATGGAGAATGGTGCCAACTAACCTCTCAATACAAGAATTTCCTTAATTCCGTTTATCCATTTTACTTTTACTCAATAATCCATTTTAATTCCCTGAATTTTAATTATTATTATTCCATGCATTATCAATACCTGATAGTACTGACTCTATTCGTCAACCGGCACTATCAGGTACCATTTCCTTTTAGTATCATCTAGTACTGACTCAATTCGTCTACCGGTACTAGATTCAACCTTACTTCTCTGTAATAGTATTGACTCCACATCGTCAACCGGTACTATTACAAAGACGACCACGCAGATCCACCAGTACTGTCTCCACATCGTCAACCGATACTGGCTTCACTAAACATTCCTATAACAGTACTGACTTCACTTCGTCAACCGGTACTATTATAGAAACATCCACCCAAATACACCAGTATTGACTCCACTTCATCAATCGGTACTGGTGTTACATCTACACGTTTCTATAATAGTACTGACTCCAAGTTCGTCAACCGGTACTACTACAGAAACCACACACCCACCAGTGCTAACTCCAAGGTCGTCAACCGACACTGGTTCTACACCCCCCGCACTAGTACTGACTCCACACTGTTAATCGGTACTAAGTACGGGGTCCATCAATCATTCAATCACATGCATACGTATACAACCCTTTATCCTTTATTTCCATATTACCATTCCCGAATTTTTTCCTGAATTTATTCTCCGTACTCACTTCGGCTTGTAATTTGATTCCTCCATTTATGTACTTCCATCTTTTTTCACATTCGTCCAACCCATTTATTTTATCATTTTACATTTGATTATAACTTAGAACCTTAGTATAGTTTGATTCGTTTGAGAGTGTTCTCGGTTGACTTTTAGATCAGACCGATCGATCCGTTCATTGGACCGTCCGGTCCGCCAATATTTTGTTCTGGTTCCTTTGGTCTCATTCCAGATCATTTTTCCCTTTTTGTTTTCGCCTGGACCGATCGGTCTAGGAACAGACCGTCTGGTCTACGCGTGTTGATCAACCGGTTTTGTTTTGCTCTTGGACCGATCGGTCTGAGTGTGGACCGGTCGATCCAGCTCATTTTTGGACCGTTTGCACTTTTGTGGCCCAGACCGGTCGGTCCATAAACAGACTGTCCGGTCTACGCGTTTTGATCGGTTAACTTCATTTTTACCCCTGGATCGATCGGTCTGAGCATGGACCGGTCAGTCTAGATCATTTTTGGACCGGTTGTTCCATATGTGGCCCAGACCGGAAGGTCCAGGTCTGGACCGGTCGGTCGACTGGGTCCTGGGTTTCGTCTTCTCCGCGCGTTCTTGCCTGATTTTCACCATTTTTTACCAGATTTTGATCCGATTTCAATCCCGATTGCTACCCACTCATTATTTAACATCCCTAGGTCCTTAATCCTTGTAGAAACACTAATCTACACCATTAATCATGAGAATTGAATCTCACAAACCCAACTCAAATCCACTCACCTCGGATTTCTGCGAGATGTGTTTTTCTCCGAGCTCGTGCGAACTCTCTGGGTTGTTTCACGCCGTGAAACTTTCCAGTAATCTTCTATGCCATTTCTTTAGGATCCCCTGAGCTTGTTTTGCCTCAAATCCTCCTGAATAACTCTCTTTTTCTCTCTTTTCAAAGAACCGGTTTCTGGATTGCAGAATGATCATCTTGCTCTGTTCGAGCTGGTTAAAACGACGTTTATCGCCGTCATAGGGGTAGGGAGAGGGTAGGAGGGCCAGAGGGTATCGTCCACTATGTCTCGGTGGCGTTTGTTCGCGCGTGAGGTCGATGTGTCTCGAGAAAATCGCTGCCGAAAATTAAAGAAAGTCGGAATTTTCGACAACTTTTCCCCTAACTCTCAGACCGTCCGGTCTAGTGTCGGACCATTCGGTCTGGTTCGTGAATGTACAGACCGATCGGTGTACCTTTGGACCGACCGGTCTAGACCATTTTTATTTATTTTTTTGACGTTTTTGACATTTTTAGTCCCGCTTATCCTTTGGTTTCATATTTATGCCAATCATCTTATATTTTAGACTTGATTAACCTTCTTTTATTCCCATAAATAAATTAAATAATTTATTCGAGAATCAGGATATTACATTAACCGAGCTGCATGGGATGCTAGTGTCGGCTGAGCAAAAGGTTAAGACTGATAAGAGTATCCTTGTCATGCAATCTGGAAAGAGTTCCAGAAAGCGACCACGAAGAAAAGGAAAGGGCAATGAATCGGCAAAGAAGGCAAAAGTTACCGTGTTTCCGAAGTCCAAACCCGACAAGGGAGAATGCAACTACTGCCACGAGGTTGGACACTGGCGTAGGAACTTTAATCTCTACTTGGAGGATCTGAAGAAGAAGAAGTTTGCTGAAGCTTTATCTTCAGGTATCAACGTTATAGAAGTTGACATTTTGTCTTCTTCATCTTGAGTATTGGATACCGGATATACCTCACACATTTGTGGAAATGTGTAGGGTCGCGAAGAAGTAGAATGTTGGCGAGAGGTGAAGTGAATCTGCGCATCAGAAATGGAGCAAATATTGCTGCATTGTGTGTTGGCGACTATGATTTACTTTTACTGTCTGGACATGTTTTAGAATTACGTAATTGTTACTTTGTACATGCTATAAGCAGGAACATCATTTCAATTTCTTGTCTTGATGTGGATGGTTTTGAGTTTTCGATTAAGAATAAGATTCTTTCGATATATAAAGATAGTGGTTTATATGGTAATGATTACTTATTTAATGGTCTTTATGTGTTGAGCGATAAATCATCTAATCTGATCTATAACATCGATACGAGGGATTACAAGGTGAACTACTTGAACCCAACCTACCTCTGGCATTGCCGTCTCGGCCATATAAGTGAGAAACGCATCGCCAAACTCCACTCAGATGGTGTTTTGGATCCATTTGATTATGAATCAATGGAGGCATGCGAATCTTGTTTATTAGGCAAGATGACAAAGAGTCCTTTTACAAGAAAGGGACAACGTGCGGATGAGCTCCTTAGTCAGACCAATGATCGCACGCCCGCCAAAGGAGGTTATTCTTACTTCGTTACCTTTATCGACGATTACAGTTGTTACGGTTATGTATACCTGATGAGGTATAAATTTGAAACGTTTGAATTGTTCAAGACATTCAGAAATGAAGTAGAGATTCAACTTGGCAAGAGTATTAAACCACTTCGATCTGATCATGGTGGTGAATACATAAGCCAAGAGTTCACTGATTATCTTAGAGATTGTGGAATCCTTTCACAATTGACTGCTCCCAGAACACCTCAATGGAATGATGTTTCTGAACGGAGGAATCGAACTCTATTAGATATGGTTCGCTTTACGATGAGTCAGACTGATCTTTCAATATCATTTTGGGGATACACTCTTGAGACTGCTACTTATATACTGAACAGAAGTCCTTCGAAATCGTTTCAGAAGACACCGTATGAGATATGGGTTGGAAAGAGTCAATGTCTTATCTCAGGATTTGGGGTTGTGACGTTTACGTGAAACGTCAACTATCTGACAAGTTAGGACCCAAATCTGAAGGTGCTTGTTTGTTGGTTACCCCAAGGAAACAAGAGGGTACCACTTCTATAACCCAACTGAGACCAAAGTGTTTGTTGTTCGTGTTGGTTGTAATGCTCTACGATGATCCGTGATATGACATTTTGACTATGTATTGATTCATTGGTTTATGAATGCATTACTTTTCCCGTTATATGATTAGCATGTTTGTTATATTACGATAAATATCCTTGAATCATTGCAGATGATTCTAAATTCCCTGGTCAGTTATCATTGTGGGAACAATGATGAATTAAGACCAGCATGATGTGTGATAGATGATTATGATCATATGCATTAGATGCAAATCACAATCATGGGTTCTCGTTTGGAACGAGTTACTGGATGACCCGCATGAGATTGTCACATGGACATGAGTCATGACTTGAATCTCATACAGCGGTTCGTTCTTGGATCCTCAGACCTGAGATGTCTAGAGTATCTGATATGAGGAGTGACGTGTCTTGACTGCGTCAAACGTCGTCTTTAACCGGATGATCATAACGGCGTTGCTCAGATACGTTAACGAATCATATGCAGATAGTAGACATGCAATACGGGACTTGTCACCTCCTACGCAGGAGAGATGTCGCTGGGCCCCTCGTGGAAATCGGACTGTGAAAATGCGTGGCCACGCTATAGATGAATGTACATCTATTTTATCAGTCGGTTTGCCTAGACGAGTAAGCGGTTGAACTTGAAGGGTGACTCATACCATGCCCTTGTTCAACATACGACATCGTGAGACAAAGGATCAGAACTCGAACTATTGCTGGCTTTGTTAGATCACCTCTAACTCTATTCTAGGTGGGTGGTCATGGCGTCTTGCTAGAGACTAACCATGACTTGTGGTTCGGGAAAGGTTCCCGAAGCCACTGCCACTTCGAATGGGCCTACAGGGTCACACACCATTAGGGATGGATCACACGTGAAGAGAACAACGCGAGAAAAGAGCGACGAAGCGATCTGGAAGAGTTCCGCTGAGGAACGTTCGTTCCGCTGAGGAACGGACGCTTACGTGACAGTTATCGGTTTCTCGCGTTTTAGGGTTTTGGGCAATTCTAATTAAGTGATTGAGCCACCACAAACCCTAGATAGAACTCTCAGACGTCCTAGACACTTTCTAGAGCTTTGGAGAAGCTTTCTCTTGAGTTCTAGTGATCGGAATATCGATTCCAAGTCTAGGACATCGTTTTCTCTTCATAAATCCTAGCAGATACGTTCCAAACTGTTGGAATTCATCCCGCCGGTGTGGATACGTGTAGAGGAGTTGTGCTTTCAACTCTCGGTGATTAAAACAGGCCCTGGATCGATTGATACTTCCAGATCTTGAAAGAACGAGGTAAGTATTCGAATCCCACGACGATATACACGATTGTTCGGGTTATTGCACAATTGGTTTTGTGTGACGTTTGGCTAGGTTTAGATCTTTCCTTCCGCTGCGTGAAACCTAGAATCCAAACCCTAGATCGATGAGATCGCATGCTAGGAACCCGAAGGGAACCCAACAGTTCGAGATGAGACTTTCTTGGAACGAGTATTTATCTCCAAGAAAACTAGTGGGAGTAAGATTGACCTTAGAGAAGTCCAAGAGCCACAAACTGAAGCTGGACCTAGCGAAATAGTTGAAACGGTTCAACCTATATCCAACCTATTGTAACTTTACCTATTGTTGATGAACCTCGGAGATCGAGCAAGATTCGACATGAACCCGATAGATATGTATTTATCGAGACTGGAAATGATGAACTCGTGCTGATGGAGCATGATGAGCCTACATCATATTCAGATGCTATGTGGAACCCAGACTCTGAGAAGTGGCTCGAGGCTATGAAGTCTGAGATCAATCCATGTACGACAACCAAGTATGGACTTTGGTTGATGCATCTAAAGGGGTAAAACTCATCAGATGCAAATGAGTTTTCAAGAAGAAAACTGACATGGATGGCAACGTGCATACCTATAAAGCATGATTGGCGGGAAAAGGATTTCGACAAATTTATGGTATTGACTATGACGAAACCTTCTCGCCCGTCGCTATATTTAAATCCATTCGAATACTCATTGCCATAGCCGCATATTACGACTATGAGATATGGTAAATGGATGTCAAGACCGCATTACTTAACGGAAATCTGCTTGAGGATGTGTACATGACACAACCTGAGGGTTTTGAAAATCCTGAGCATCCAAGGAAGGTATGCAAGCTTCAGAGGTCCGTTTATAGACTGAATCAGACTTCAAGAAGGTGGAACCTGCGTTTTGATGAGACAGTTAAAGAGTTTCGTTTCTTACAAAACGAGGACGAACCATGCGTTTATCAGAAGGCCAGTGGGAGCACAGTTTTTTTGCCGGTCTTATACGTTGATGACATCTTGCTCATCAGAAACAATATTCCTACTTTTCAAGACGTTAAGTCATGGCTAGAAAAAATGTTTTGCGATGAAAGACTTAGGCGAGGCTGCCTATATTCTAGGCGTCAAGATCTATAGAGATAGATCGAGAAAGTTGATCGGTCTAAGTCAGAGTACTTACGTCGATAAGGTGCTGAAACGATTTAGCATGCAAGAATCAAAGAAAGGATCATTGCCGATGAGGCACGGTTTAGTTCTGAGCAAGAATCAGTGTCCAAAGACATCTGACGAGCGAGAACGCATGGATAACATTCCATACGCTTCGGCGATAGGATCTATCATGTATATTGTACTCGATAGCATTGAGTCTAACGAGTAGATACCAGTCTGATCTAGGTAAGCCATACTGGATATCCGCAAAGAACATCCTGAAATACCTGAAAAGGATTAAGGATGCGTACTTGATTTACGGTGGACGTGAAAATGAACTCATTTTAAGTGGTTATACCGATGCTAGTTTTCAGTCCGACGTGGATGATTTTCGATCGCAATCAGGTTTTGTGTTCCTTCTGAACGGAGGCACTGTTAGTTGAAAGAGTTCCAAACATGCCACCATTGCAGATTCCACTACAGAGGCTGAGTATATTGTTGCATCGGATGCGGAAAAGGAGGTTGTTTGGATCAAGAAGTTTGCTGGAGACCTTGGCGTTGTACCTAGCATTGCGAACCCCATTGCGTTGTATTGTGACAACAATGGTGCAATCAAGGTCACATCAGAGATCCAAACACATACTCAGGCAATTTCATCTTATCAGAGAAATCGTAGACAGAGGACATGTGATTATATGAAGAGTATCGACAAATGACAACATCACTGACCCGTTGACGAAGCCTCTCCCTTCGTCGAAACATGAGTGTATGTTAGGTCGATGAGGAATAGACATTTAGTTGATCATGATTAGAGAATTTGGAGATTGTGATGTTTTGCTCTAGACATGATTATTCGCACGGACATTTTATTTATGTACTTGAATTCATTGTGATGAATGGAAGTACGTTTTTCTTAATGATTACTATTCAAATTGCATGTTATTGTTTAATAATGTTATCCATGTATTATTATTGTAATAATACTAACCTCCCTAGTCGATCGTTAATGTGGGAACATTAACGAACAAAGACTAGCATGATGTATGATAGATGATCATAAAGATGATTATAGCGTATTTGATACGGATCATGATCATGGGTGTTCATTTGTGAATGAATACTGGATGACCCGCATGAGATTTTCATATGGACCTAACGTCATGACTTAAATCTCATGTAATACTCCGCTTTGAGTGCTAACACCTGAGGTCTCTATATGTATACGATATGAGGAGTGGTATTCTTTGACACAGTCAAACGTCGGAACTGTAAAAGGACGACTATAACGGCTGTAGTTGGGAGTGTCATAAATCATGTGGAGGATAGTACAGAGTCAAGATGGGATTTTGTCCCTCTCTTATGTGAAGAGAGAGATAGCGTTGGGGTCCTCGAGTGAGTTAAGCTGAAACGCGCGCAAACAGCTGAAGAATCATCTGTAGGTTCAGTTAACTCAATGAACGAGAAAGCAGTCAAAATATGGCGAGATGACTTGTTTCATGTCTCTGTTTTGACTTATGATATCGTATGATAAAAAGGACATAGGTGTTGAATGTTACTTGGCTCGTTAGATCACTAACCTAGTCTGAAAAATGAGTCATAGTGTCTTGCTAGAGATTACCTAGCTATGATTATTAGTCCGAAATGGTTTCGAAACTAAGTCTGCGTTGGATAGGCGTATAGGGTCACACACGTAGGGTTGTTACTATTTTCTGGAGCGTGCTTGGGAAGGTCTATTGTGATAGACTGAAACTCGATCATGAGTAGAGCAAGTGGGAGATTGATGGATATGGTGCTCTGGCCACGATCGGTTTGCGAAACTGATTAGAAATCCATTGGATGGGTTTATGTGATCCAATGGACCCATATATTTATTAATGAGGTTAATGAACTTGTTTTCTCTTAATGATTAAGTAAATGTCCAATAGACCCATTTGGTTTAATGAAACCCTAATCTCTTATAATTATGTGTTAGCCATAATTTTAGGGTTAAGTGAAGATTAAGAAAAAGTTTCTTTTTCTCCTCTCTCTCTTGGCCGAATTCTCTCTCCCTCGGAATTGCCTCGAGTTCCGTTCCCGATCTCCAGATCGTGTTCTAGCAGACACAGACCCATGAATATGGACTAGCTGTAGAGAGCGCTTGATTTCAGTGTTTGTGACATGTCCGTGGATCGAAACAAGTTGGTATATCGATACCTTTATCATTATATGCAAGTTCTGTTGATTGGGTTTCGTTTTATATATTCTGTTATATGAAACCCAAAATTGAAACCCTAGAAACCATTGTGAACATATGTTTAAAGATCTCCAAAACCCCAACACTACAGACGAGGAGTGGGTTAAGGCAGAAAAGATACGAGACTTTCTAAAGCCGTTTGTTGAAATTATCAACTTGATTTCAGTTTCACATTGTCCAACTTCAAACTTATACTTCTTGAAGATTTGGAAGATTGAGAAGTTCTTAAAAGAATATCAAGAGAGTGTAGATATTCAAAAGTAAATACAAAAACCGACTCTTCTTTATTTTTTAACATATATATATATATATATATATAATATAAAATACAATTACAAGGCAGTTGTGCTTGATCTAGAACAAAATTACAAGGTTAAAATATTATTATGATCAACTTGACAAGAACACTAGTCAAAACAAAGTTGACCATGTGAAAAGTAAGTTGTTCTCTCTTTTTGAAGAATATAAGACCAACTTCGGGATACAAATTTCTAAAAGTTATTCGTAATCCTCATAGAGAGGTACAAAAGAGGATGTAAGTTATTTTTTTATGTTTTGTTATTCTCATCACTACAGTTGTTTCAGAGTCACCTTTTAGTGTTGGTTTCCATGTGTTAAACAAATATAGAAGTCGTCTTTTGTCATCAAATGTTCAAGCATTACTCTGTATACGCTCATAGTTATTTGGTTACACGGAAGATGGTAATATTATAAATTTGTTAATTTGATTACATGTTTAATATATATTAGAATAACTTTATTTTTTTCGATATATAGAGTCAAGTGGTCTTGATGGATTTTTAACTATTTTGTCGTCTACTATAAATCGGCATCTTCGTCAACAATGGATGAAGAATAATTGTTTAATGGTTATTATAGTTATGTTGATTTTGGATTTTTATTGCAAGGTTGTGTTGATTTTGAATTTTTATTGCAAGTCTTTTGATTTTGGATTCTTTATTATCTCGAATATGTACTTTTGCATTTGTTGATACTTACGTATTTTTGTTAGTTTGGATTCATATTTTTATATATGTTTGAATTTTTTTTTGCTCGAAGTCTGGTCCGAGCCCGTAAAAAAGTCCATAGGGCCGGACTCCGAGCCCCTAGATATTAGACTCGTTCATGTTTTGGGCTAGACCAATCCGACCCGTAAATATTTGGATTTTTCTGGGGCTCGGATCGGGCCGGCCCGATCCGTATATTTTGACACCCCTACATTTGACAATTTAAGCCACTAAATTTTAAGTCTCCTTTTGAAATCATTTTGTTTGAAATTTTGTAGTCATTTTTGTTGAATTAAATGGTACTAAAACTTCTATAAATAGATGAGTTTGGAGTGAAGATGAATCATAATAACAACAAAAAGGAACACAATAGAAAAAAGAGAAGGGGAAAGAGGGGAAAAAAACAGTTTATGCGATTTTGATCAAGTGATCGATCTCTTATCTGATCGATATGAAATTTTGTGAAAAGATTCTACACTTTTTATTCTTAATTTTGAGCGGTTGGAATTTATTTTCAATGGTCAGAACTGAAAAAACGAAGGTTTTACCAAAATGTTCGTCCAATGGTATGAAACCGCTGTAAATTTGATATTGTGATCATAATACGGTGGATTCTTAAAAATTGATATACTCGTTTTAGACCATTTGTTCTTTTATTTGTACGGTGGAATTTTGTAACTGTTGACAGAATCAGAACCTTGTTAAGTTGTATTCTCAGAATATGCACTAGATATTATCGTCTTCCAACGATTTGAAAATCTTCTGATTACGTTTTTTTTTTTATTTGTGGTATGTTTTAATCTTATTTTGGTAAAAAAACAGTGTTGGGCCAGACTGTCTAATAAAATAGTATCAATGTCTAAAAATTAAGGGTCAACGTTTCTAATTCAAATTCAACGGATTTTGATTCATGTACTAATTATATATATATATATATATATAGTCACCTATAAATGATAATTTCTATTCGGAGAATATTGTATTAAGGAATAATGACTATCCATAATAGGGGTGGGCAAAATATCCGAAAAATCCGAACCGATCCGTTATTCGATTCGTATCCGAACCGAAAATTCGGATATCCGGAGTTTACAGATCGGATACGGATATTTATTTGGAGATATTTGTCGGATACGGATCGGATACGGATATTAAATTTGAATTATTCGACATATCCGATCCGATCCGTATTTTGTAATAATATTATTAAATATAAGAATAATTTGGTATGGAGATTTAAAATGCTTAATATTTATATGTTTTTTTAGGGTGATTCAAGAAAAATTTTATATATATTGAGATTTATAATTTTAATTTTTGAATATTAAGATTTATTCTGTTTAGTGTTTTGAGTTTTGAATTTTGAATATATTTGTATGTAATAGATTATAATTGTATTTGTATTTGAGTTGATTTAGAATGTTTAAATTATGAATTTTAAATTTGTGAATATTATTTATCTTAAATAGATTATATATTTTATTTACATTTGAATTTTTTATTTAATTTAAATTTAAATTTTTATAATAATTTAGGTCGGATACGGATATCCGCAAATATCTGTGATTTTAACGAATATCCGAAGTTGCGGATATCCGAAAATTACGGATCGGATACGGATAACAAAATCGAATATTTGTGCGGATCGAATACAGATACAGATATCTCAAAAATCCCGAATATCCGATCCGTGCCCACCCCTAATCCATAAGCAGTCATTTTTCCATCACTAAGCATTTGATTAACATTTTCTCTCCGAAAAAGGGTGTTTAAGTTTTATAATTTCCTCATTGTGCCGATAGAAGACAAGAATCAAAGGCTATTTTTTTTTTTCTAATCGAAGACTAATTGCTAAGTTAAAATGCTAATTTTACTAAATTACATTGGATGGAACGGAATAAAAGATACATGTTATGAAAAAAATATAAAAATAGATATGATAGGTTATTAAATTATATTTTTTCACTTCAAATATTCAAATTTATTATATTTTAGTTTAAAATAGATATAATTTTTCTAAATTAATTTAAAAATATTTATATGCATCATTGATTTTTTTTATTAAATCTCGCTATATATATAGATATATATATTGATAATGTGGAATTCTCCATCCATTACTCTTCGAATACGCACTGAATAAACTCCATATAATAATTTGCAAACCATACCAGAGATACAAACCAATTCAATTTATCCGTACATAACAGGCTTACATTATATATATATATATATATATATATATATATTTGTGAATGATAACGACGCAGGTTATGGAGTGAAAAAACTTTGACCGTGCGGAGAGAGCTGTGAAATGAATGGTAATTAGTAGTAATGAATACATATGAACTCGTGAAAGAATAATTGTACATTTTTTTTATAAGAGTAAATAAATTTCGCCGAAAGACTAATAAATAATGATGCGAATGAGCAAATCATTTCATTTTGCATACAGTCTCCAATAATTTATGCAACTTGAGTTGTAATTAATCCATTCGTCTAGCTTTTTCTAATTTCACTTTTCTTTATATTTCATCATTAATGATTATTATTCTTGGTGAATAATTATTCCATTTTGTCTCTACATTGGAGGACATCTTTGTATTCATCATCATTGATTATTTTCTTGATATATATATATAACAAAATATTATTGGAAACCTTTATTTATTATCAAAAAAATTTAAATAGAAATAGGTTTTTATACAATTTTTTATAATAAGAATACGTATAAAACATGTGGTAATATATATACACACACATATTTGTTATATTCTCTAATAGTGTATATAGGAATGATTATGAGATGTTAATTCACCGGCATTATTTCAAGTATTTTACTGTAAGCACCTAATTTCATAATCTTTGTTTAGATAATTCTACTTTAAATATGTATTTTCTAAAATAGTACAAAGTTTTGTTTGATCATGTTTATTGGATTTAATTATCTTGGCCGAAATTAAGAATAATCGCATGAGTATTAATTATTCTTCATTGGCTATTATTATATAATATTTACACAAGTAAATATTTTCAATATTTTTACAGTTTTCAAAGAATACTTAATTATTTTTCAAGATCATTAACTATGAGTTCGAAGTATGAAAATATATCAAATTTTTATTTAAAAGAAAACACATAAAATATGTAAAATGACTAAAAAATAAGTTAATTTTAAGTTTATCAAGTAAATATAGAAACTATTTCCAAATTTTTAAAAGATTATACCGATTTTAAAAATATTTTAAATTCGACACACTACCGTTATCGTTGTTAAAAGTTAAAAGATATCCATGAACAATATCGATGTGGCATTTTAAAAAATTGATCGTGAAAACAAATTATCATCACATCAATATATTTTGCCACAGCATATTATCTTCTTATTTAAAATAAGTAAAATTGAAATTCTTATACATATATACATACATACATATAAACAAACATATACATATATTCATCTAGTTAAATTTATTATTATATTAGACAGGGATAACTTCAAAAATACTTTTACTTTATTACAAAGACTTCACTCCGTACCCCTAGATTATAGAGTGTAAAATGGGCGGACCCGACCGAATTCGGGACGGATTCAATTCGGGCCTAGAATTTTTCGGGTCGAGTCGGTCCGCCCATTTATTTTTCGGGCCTAGGATCGATGGTTTGGAACCCGATCTTATAGGGCTTCGGGCGGGTTTGGGGCTGGACTTCGAGTTTTTTATTAAATAAAAATATTTTTTCTGCGATGATAATAATAATAATAATATGAAATATTAAAAAAAGCAAATATAGTATAAAAAGATATTATATGATGTAATTAATTTGAATCATGTAGAAAAAGAATCAATATGTTTATATGTAAACAAAGTTTAAAAATATATATTTGAAAGTTTCTACACTTTCAAAAGTATAAATTGATATATATATATATATATATGATGTAATATGGTTAAAAAAAATAAAAGTTTCCGTCACTTTAAAAAGTGTTAATTGGAACCAAGATTAAACTTCGTCATTTGGTTCAAAGACACACATACACACATATATATATATATATAAAAGTATCACATGTGTTTGTTTATGCGTATCGAAGAACAAAATCCAACCCACTTGTACGAAACAAAACCAATTCCGAGTGAGAAGAAAAATATAAAACAAAAAAACATAATCAAATAGCAAGTATTATGTTTGATTTAGTAAAAAAAATAATACAAAAGAAGATTATCCAATATATAATTTAATATGGTTACAAAAAGTTAGGATAATTATAGAGATGTAAAGTTTTGGTTTAAAAAAAAGGTTAGAAAAAAAATTAATGGACCTCAAGCCCGACCCGAGATCCGATCGGCCCGACCCAACTGGTCCGCAGCCCATTTAGCCCGAGGTCCGAAAGCCCGAAATTTAATGAGCCTATATTTTTTAGGTCCATGTCCTTATTATTTTCAGGTGAGTTCGGACCGGGTTTCGGGCTGCGGACTTAATTGACATCCTTACTCTAATTGGCTGAAAAAAAAGTGTCTTCAAACAATACCTTGTGTTCCCCATCATATCTTTTTGTAATCCATCGATTTGTATTTCTCTTTCCTCATGTTTCTCTCTTCTCACATTTCTCTCTCTTCACATTTTTCTCTCCTCGCATTTCTCTTTCTTCACATTTCTCTCTCCTTGTGTTTCTCTCTTCTCTCGCATACTGATCACACTAGCCATAATGGTCACACCGTTCAAGAAAATATCCATAGTGGTCACTCTTATCACAATTTTATATAAGTCACAATGTCATCATTAGTCCTACATTGTCTTACGAATTTTATTATTTACATGCATAATGAAAGTAGGTGACGACTGGATGGAAATGAGACGAATTTAGTAGACTATATAAACGATATTCGATGTAAAACTGGAGTGGATGAAAAATGAGATGGATATTGTGGAATGTGGAATGAAAATGTAAGGATAATGTTCATCAAAGTGTTTTTAAAATATCATTATCACTTATGAGATTCGTTTTGTGATCATAGCTTTCGATAGAATAATTGTCATCAACTTGCAACCCCAATTTTCTTTTCCGAATCCTTTCTTTGGTCGTATATTACACTTTGAAAATATTGAATTCTTGAAATTTACTCAGTGTGACCAGTATGACCATCAGAACATGTATACATGTGAAAAACTTGTCCAATTCATTTGTCGAGGACTAAAATAAGCTTTATACACTGTAAAACAGTATAATTTCACTTTATAAGAACGTTTCCGAGGTGAATAAAACAACAAATTTATGAACACAAAGTTACATTGGTCTAAAGTGTTTTTAAAACAATACTATCACTTACGAGATTCGTTTTGTGATCATAGCTTTTGATCGGATAATGTTCATAAACTTTCGACCGCGATTTCTTTTCCGAACCCTTTCTTTGGTCGTATATTACGTTCTGAAAGTGTTGAATTCTCGAAATTTGCTCAGTATGACCATCGAAACATGTATATATTTGAAAAAAACTGGTCTATGTTTTGCATGTCCAAATCAATTTAAACGTCCATCGCGTAATTTTTCTTCTATAATTACTATTTCTATTATCTCTCTAATAATTTCATTTCGAATTCTATCAATCCTTATTTGTGCACACATCTTTCGCAATATCCTCATATCAAGCATATTCATTTTACACACATGTTGTCCTTTCGCCGTCCAACATTCGTTACCATACATCAATACAGATATTATGGTAGTGCGTTAGAATTTTGTTTTCACCTGTAAAGGGACCTAACAATCGTAAAAAACCTCCATGGCTTGTTTTCATTTCATCCATCTCGCTTTTATTCTATAACTAATATTTTCGTTACAACATCTATTCTTTTGAATGAGTGAACCAAAATATTTAAAATACGAGTTTTGAGGTATTAATTCTCCGTACAAGTTACTTCTTTCACATCTAAAGATCTGTTACTAAAATCGAATACATATACTCGGTTTTTTTGTTCTACTAATTCTAAAACATTTTGTTTCTAATGTACTCCTCCATAATTTCAATTGTTCATTTATTCATTCTCGTAACTTATTTATTAGTACGATATCGTACGCAAATATCGTGAACCACAATACTTCTTTTTGTATATCTCTATTCGACTCATCCATGAATAAAGTGAAGAGGTATGATTTTAAAACGGATCATTAATCTAACCCTATCGAGATGAAAAAATCTCGTGTGTTATCTCATATAATTTAGACATTAGTGATCGCACATTCATACATATCTTTCAATATTTATACATTCTAACAATAAATATAATTTTCTAAAACTAAAGATAAATAAAAAAAGGGGCAATGACAAAAAAACATATGAACTTTGTGTATTTGAAAAATAAATACACAAACTTTCATTTTGGTAATAAAATACAAACTTTTATATTTTTAGCGTAAACCTCTACAAATAGTAACACCGTCAAAAAAATAACGAAACTATCAACACGTCATGTACAGTTGTATATAAATATCATATCATGTGTTTAATAAATCATGTCATTAATTATATTTAATAAATTTAGTATTAACCTTGTTTAGTGATTTTATTTTTTGATGTTCAAAACATAATATATATGGAAAGTGGAACACTTGAAATGCAAATATATTATGTTTTGAACATCATAAAAAAAATCACTAAAAAAAGTTTATAATAAATTCACTAATCATATATATTATATTTTGAACATCAAAAAACAAAGTTACTAAACAAGGTTAATAATAAATTCACTAAACATAATTAATGACATAGTTTTATTAAACAAATGATATGATATTTATATACAACTGTACATGACATGTTGATGATTTCGTTATTTTTTTGACGTCGTTACTGTTTGTAGAGGTTTACGCTAAAAATATAAAAATTGGTGTATTTTATTACTAAAATAAAAGTTTGTGTATTTATTTACCAAATACACAAAGTTCATGTTTTTTTTTGCCATTGCCCCGTAAAAAAAATAGTCCAACCATAATCCTAAATAAATATTGTGACGCCCGTAACCCGTGTCTCATCCACGAGTTATGACACATGGACGATCAAACCGTATATCAAAATAGCGGAAATTTAAAAACGTTTTTATATTATACATATGCAGCGGAAATATGTTTATACACAGCAAACCCACATATAGTAGACGTATACACACCATAACATAAAGACGGTGGATACGATATAATATATAGTCGATATACACCGTCAGTGACAAACATACAGTACACGTCTGGAGAGGAAAGTATATATGATCCGGAGAAAACGTCTCACTCGTCACCAGTACCCTCGTCATGTTGCTGCCAAAGCTGCTCCGAACCTGAAACGTTGCATAACAACGTCCATAAACTATATGCTTAGTGACTACTTCGGATTAAACCCGAAGATTATACTCAAATTGTAAATGGCCAAGCACAAGCAATATTATACACATAATATGTAAATATACATGTCCAAACATATCATGTCATAGCATTTAACACATGCATCAAGCACAAACAGTCCGGATGACAAGTCATCGGACAACAACCGTCAAATCGTCTCTATGTGCATCACACACATAGGATAGCATACGGATCTTGTATCAAGTCATAGTTCGACCCATTGGGTCTATCAATAACACCGGTACCGTCAAATCGTCTCTACGGGTGCATCACACGCGTAGGTAAGGACTCCCCATGTGCAATGCACAATCCTCTCTCTCTCCTCGGTCGAAGCCGGAATAGTAAAAATACATCAACCCAGTGCCCAACACTTCATAAAAATGTATCACATCAACCATCCCCTCTGATATCGATGTCACCACTCGATACCAGAGCGCCAGGTGCCTCCTCCAGGCCACCACCGACTATGTCGAGCGAAGTCAGTCAACAAATGACAACCTCTCGCCGGTCATCCGCCACGGAAAAGCTCATCAGACCCGAGCTCAAATCTTTCAGAGTATTTCCGCATAACCTCGTCGGGAGAATCGCTTAATCCCGAGTCACGGGTAAATATATGCCAGTCTCTGCCGGGAGAATCACTCAATCTCGAACCCGCTCCATAGCTAGTGGAACGTTGGTGCGGTCACAGAGTAACCGTAAGATTTCCTCAACCCCGGGATAGCCGAATCGCTCAAGACTATCACGTGTATCATCGGCTCCAAGCTCTGCGCGTAGGAGACCAATCACAATCATATCTCCTCAATATGAAACTCGACCCGGATCGGGAATCATAATGACAACCTCTCGCCGGTCATCCGCCACGGAAAAGCTCATCAGACCCGAGCTCAAATCTTTCAGAGTATTTCCGCATAACCTCGTCGGGAGAATCGCTTAATCCCGAGTCACGGGTAAATATATGCCAGTCTCTGCCGGGAGAATCACTCAATCTCGAACCCGCTCCATAGCTAGTGGAACGTTGGTGCGGTCACAGAGTAACCGTAAGATTTCCTCAACCCCGGGATAGCCGAATCGCTCAAGACTATCACGTGTATCATCGGCTCCAAGCTCTGCGCGTAGGAGACCAATCACAATCATATCTCCTCAATATGAAACTCGACCCGGATCGGGAATCATAAAGAGGAGATCTCAAACAACGCAATCATCGGGATATCACCTCAATCCAGGCTACAAACACATGCTCGGCTTTACTCCGGCCCTCCGAGGTAAAGTCTCATGCCATGCCAACTACCCGATTCTCCGGTCACAAGCATTCACACGAGACTACACTTTAGTCATGCATACACACGTCTTTACTTGTTATTCGGGTTTACCGATTCTATTACATTCATTTTATTCTTTTTATCCTTCGATCCGATCAAATTGGGTTCCGACCATTCCAGATTACCAATTCAGATCGTCCCGAGAATTTTACTTACCGTAGAATGGTTTCGTTCAAGTTTCGTGAGGTTCGGATAAGAAACAGGTCAAGGAGGTCGGGTATGAGGGTCGGTTGCATCGGATCTTGTTCGATCTGACGATACGAGCCAAAATGGGGAAACAGGGACCTAGACCGGACGGTCTGCACAAACTGGACCGGACGGTTCATGAGGTCTGGTCCCGACGGTCTAAAAAAACCTGGAACGAACGGTCCATGGTCTGTGGAACGGACGGTCCATGGTCTGTGGAACGGATGGTCCATGGTCTGTGGAACGGATGGTCCAGACTTCGTCTTCTTCCCCGCGACCCTGCAACCCTAGAACGGATGGTTCAGGCCTGGACCGTTCGGTCTAGGCGAACCAAGAACTTCGGGTTCCGATTTTTCGCACCAAACTCAACCATCTATAGCTCAAAATAATCTAGAGATCATGGGACACTCAAATCTAAAGTCAATTTCATGCAATTCACACTCAAAACACGCAAATCTCCATTTTCAATTTGATTATCATTTTCGGACTTAACCCAAAACACTCACCTAGCTCAAATTCGAGCTTGGGCTTTGTTGGGGAGGTTTCCTAGAGTTGATTTCTGGGTTTATTGATTGATTTCGATCAAAATCGAAGCTCCAATCGAAGATTGAAGTTTCGGAGTTTTGAGAGAATTTGCGAGAAAGAGTGAGAGAGTGAAGTGAGAGAGAAATGACAGAAGAATGGCGGACTTAGGCGAAATCCCGCGTCCCAGAGGAAGCAGGAGGTGGCCAAAGGGGAGAAAAGGCGGTTGCATGGCGAAGCAGGAGGTGGCGGCCGCGGAGAGGACGAAGAAATCGCGGCGCTCCAGTCCCGACTCGCCAGACCGGACAGCCTGGCTATGCAGAACGGACGGTCTGTGTGGTCCAGACCCGACGGTCTACGTTGCGTAGGCCGGACGGTCTGCTTCCCAGACCGGACGATCTGACCCCTTTTCCGTCCGTTTTCTCGCTCGGTTCGGTCCAATCCTTCGGTTTAACTTGATATAGGTTTAGGTCAATGTTCTAGGGTCATGTTTAGGCTTATATAAAATCTCCTAAAGCTTGGTACGGATAACGAATTCACGGGTTATCACAAATACTCGTCCTAATCAAAATCCTAGCGAGCACATGGATCGTGGATCATGTTTTTTTATTCGTTATTCTTTTCCTATCTAAATAATCAAACACAAATGTAAAAATATATATGTTATATTAATAAATGACCAGATTATTAAACTAATTAACTAACATGCCTTTTTTACATTGTTTTGTTTTAAAAATTTGCTATGAATTAGATGCATGGTTCAAGTTTTTTTCTTCTTCTAAGGAGATACCCTTAAAAGGGTCAAATTAGGTTTATAATCTATCCTGCCTTTTTTAAACAATGGAATCATAACTATAATGAAATTATATATCGCATGTTTCTTTTATACCCAAAATATTATGTTCAAATTTAGAATGATAATGTGAAAAATCAGGTTACATACATTCTAGAATGCCTGATGCTATACGACTTTTATCGAATTAGATAATTCACACTGTAAACTTTCAATATATTATAGTTTCTAAACTTCCCACAACATTGGAAGTTAATGTAAAAACTTCTAACATTTAGAAAGTATATTGTAAAGATGTTACATTTTGTGTTTGGAAGCAAATAAGACAAATATTTTCTCTTACACATTTGGAATTTTACAAAATTTGAATTCCTTATATTTATTGGAAAGATTTTATTTTTTTAAAATTATCAATCTAAATCCGAATTTATTAACTTATATGTTATAAAATTTGAAATATAAAAAATTATAATAAATTAAAAAAATAATAGTTTTTAAGATTTAGTTATAATCATTATGAAAATGTAGATTCCTATATATTTTGTCATTGTTTATATATCTTTTCCAAATGAAGCATACAAAATTTTTTTATAGGAATGATTAGAATAATGTTGCATGCTAAGGTAATGGGTGAAACGAGGAAATAATAATAATAATTCGCGTGCAATTTATCATTTCATAAAACATAAAGATCTTTCCGAAAGAAAATATTTTATTACAAAAGACAACATTTGATTCCTGAAAATACGGCTGAATCAAGATTGAGTAATAAGTGGGAAAATATTCAAAGATAATTATTTTACACGATTATAAGTATATGTATATATACACTCGTGTGGGTATGTCATCAACTCATCATGTATGTATAATTATACAATTGATACATTAATATACGTTTATTTAGCCTAAAAATAATATATAAATATATATTATTTGGGTTAATAAATTCTCGAATCTCACCCTTGAATGCTTTTCATCTACCAATGCACTATTCTATAAACCAAATTTACAGTGATGCTATTTACATTTGTTTGGTCCAATTTGGATGCTCGTTTAGATGGAATCAAAGTTCATCCTAAGTCTTTTTTTTTTTTTTTTGAAGTTTTAGGTTTTTTTAGGGAAGACACGACAACGAACACAAACTTAAATAAACGATTGAAAATGGTTAAAAGAAAATCTAAACTCCACAACTCGAGTTAAACTTAAAAACGAAATGGAAAATGAAATGACCAAAATACCCTTGAAGATGCTTAACAACAATTTTTTTTAATCGAAAATTTATCGAAACTTCGATCCAATTATATCTCTTAGGTGACTAAAGAAATCTAGATGAATACTCATCTCCAAATAAAAACTCAAACCTGAATTGAAAATAATATATATAAAGGATTTTCTCTTTACCAATTGAATTTTCTCTTTCTTTTTATGCATCTCTTCAATATAAATAGCCAAATATCCTTTCTCAATATGAGATGTAAACAATTGAATACCAATAAATAGGAAAGAGAAGAATATATATAAAGTATTTGATTGTTTTTGTGTTGTAACGGAGCATTCCATTGAATTGTGTGTTTTAGACTTTGGAATTAAAAGAATGGGTTATTATCAAACATTCACATTTTTGTTTGGATACTTCACCCAATAAAATTTCCAACCCTAAAACAGTTTTAATATATAATACTGCAAAGTTCAATGTTTAGAATGTTGATATGCACATATATATATATATATATTTATATGATCAATTTGAAGTAAAATTCTTTATTTTTTCAAAAAAAAATGTAGAATAATATAATGCAGCCCAACAAACTATAAAGAGAATCCACCTATAAGATTATATATATATATATATATGTGTGTGTATAATGAATTAAAGACATTGAACGAGTCGAAGCCGATGACTGCAAAGTAGAGTAGAGTAGATGTTCCATGTTGTCAATGTCATCTATTACTTTGGTCATTGGGACCCAACCAAATCACCTAACCATTTTCGGAAATAAATAAATAATTTGTGTGTGTATATATAATAGTAAGCAAACCAAAATTGAAGTTCTCGAGTTATTAACTACTATGGCTTTGAATGATGAATAATTTGAAGAAGGTAAATATATATCATTATTTAGTGAGTAATTAAATTCAATATTTCTATACAGTTGAATTTTTTAATCTTACAAAATCAATTTTTAAACTCCGACAATTTTTTTTTAAATTCGACAAACTCAGCTTTTTAATTCTCTAAATTTAAATCTATATGCGATCTCTAAATTTATTCTTTTAAACCCTAGTATTATCTTATCCCTTTTAAATTATTGACTCAATTAGTTATCCAATATCATTTTATCAGGAAAAATATCAATTTACCAATTATTATGTGTACATTTAAATTTTACCCTTTCTTGGGCGTTTGAACAATCAAATGATCAATACTTCTATTTAATGAAACCATCAATTAAATCCCTTACCCATAAGTTTTCAGTAATTAATATAAAAGTTAAATATATATATATATATATATATATATATATTCACATAGATGTAGCCAAGACTACATTATCATAATATGATCATTAGACACCCCATGAAAAGGCTTTGAAGAAGATAGGTGGGTCACGAATAAGATATTCGAAATTTTTGAGATATCTATATATGTATCCGATATGTATAAATATTCGATTTTGATATCCGTATCTGATCCGTAATTTTTGGATATTCAAAACTTCGGATATCCGTAAAAATCATAGATATTTGCAGATGTTCGTATTTGACCTAAATGTTATAAAATTTTGAATTAAAATTAAATAAAAAACTCAAACGCAAATAAAATATATAATCTATTTAATATAAATGATATTTATAATTTAAAATTCATAATTTTAAACATTACAAATCTAACTCAAATACGAGTACAATCATAATCTATCAAATAGAAATATATTCTAAAATCAAAATTTAAAACATTAAACATAATAAATCTTAATATTCAAAAGATTAAATATTATAAATTTCAATATATATAAAATATTTCTTAAATCTTCTTAAAAAATATGTAAATATTAAATATTTTAAATCTATATACCAAATTATTCTTCTATTTAATAATATTATTATAAAATACGGATCGAACATGTCAGATAATTCAATTTTGATATCCGTATTCGATCCGTATCCGATAAATATTTTCAAATGAATATCTGTATCCGATCTGTAAACAACAGATATCCGAATATAAGAATCGAATAGTGGATCGATTCGGTTTTTTCGGATATTTTGTCCATCCTGAATGAAGGTTAGAAGTCACCCCAACGAAAGAAATAAGTCAAAAGTCATGGGCCAAAAAATAATATTATTAACATAAATGTAAATATTGGTTGGTCCAAACAAAAAAGTTCAGATGAAATTTTCTTTGTCCCCCTTCTTTTATAAAGTTTTTGACATGAAAAAAAGCTTGATTGTTATAATAAAAGAATATTGTTAAAGAAAATTTTAATTTGGCCATCTAATTCTACAACATCTCAAACTTTAAATAAAATTTAAGATAAAGATCATATCCAAATTGATATTGTTATGGAAAAAGAAAATTTTATATCTTTCTTGTAATGAATAAAAATCCTCATTGAAGTAATTTAATAATGGCCAAACGTTATGGCATGGCTCATATTTTATACACTCTCTCTCCCCCTATGTCTGTCTTTTTTCTATTTAAATATTTTCATTTCCCGATTGTTTGCTCGTCATGTCCCCCGATTTAGAGGACAATGGATTAAAATAATAATAAATTCTATCTCAATGGCCTTTTTTTCTGTAAAAGAATAGCCTTGATGTGACACATTTATTAAATATTTGGAAAAAATAATATTTAAATAAAGAATAGCCTTAGAGTAAAACATATATGTATATATATATGTGGAAATTTTGGAATTCATTTAATTTTTTAAACTAACATTTTTGTTTATATAAAGTTTGGGTTTAGAAAGATTATAAAATTAAAATGTGAAACGTGTGAAAATAATGTTGACGTTCCCCAAATTGATACATTTCTTTTTACAGATTTAAATTTTAGTAACACAAAAAAAAATTGAAGAAATTGTTCAGCATGTGTGTTATGTACAGATGAGGAATATGCAATATTTTTTTAGAAAAGAAGGTACAGAAACAGAAATGGTGAAAACAAACAGATGACTTCATGTAAAGGAAATAGCACTTCCGTCAGCACTTTACATTTTAGAATTTAATTATTATTTGCTGTAAAATCTAAATTATTGCTAGACATTAAAAAATATTTCTAATAGAATACATTTTATTTTACAAACAAATACCACCACTAATTTGGGATAATATTGAATTCCAATTAATTATATGCCAAAAAAAAATTTAGCCAATTTGCATAAAAACATGAGTTTGCACTTTCTTTATCCCATCATGATTGTCCCACCAAGACCTATTCAAAAGGGTTTCTTTCAAAACTTTTTCCCACTGTCCAAACAGAAACTTCTTCTTCTCCCCTCCCTCTCTCTCTCTACATCTCTCTCTCTCTCTCTCTCTCTCTGATTCTCCATTCAATTTCACATGTTTTTTCATGCTGATCTCATCACTACTGACCATCTTATTCCCCCCAACAAATAACCAAACCCACTTCCAAAAAAAATCCCAATCTCTCTCTCTCTCTCTCTCTCTCAAGAAAATGGTTCGGACACGTCGGAGATTACCATCACCTCTTGTGATCTTCTGTTTCTTTGTTTTGTTCTCAACCCTCTTCTGGAATCACTGCGAAGGTTCGAGGGCCACAAGCTTTATCTTCACAAACCCTAATTATTATAACCCTCGAAGTCATCATCCAAGAACGGCGAGAGGACATTTCTTGGGTTTCTTGCCCAAACACTTACCGGTTCCTGCCTCTGGCCCTTCAAGAAAACACAACGAAATTGGCCTTCAAGATTTCATGTCTCCATGAAGGTACTTTTGCAAAAACATATTAGCATTCAAGCTTTCTTACTATATATATATATATATAATTATAGAGAGAGAGAGAGACAGAGACATGTATGTATACACAATCACTCCATCTGAGATGTGTTCTTAACGTGGGATTAGGGTTTTTTTTTCTGGGATTTTGTTTGCATGTAATTTTTTTAGTGTAGTTGAAGAGATTATGTCACCAGGGTTTTGGCAGAAGCTCTTAGCTCGATTTCATGTCGACGTTGTTCGGGTTATATATGTAACTTTCTAAGAGTTTTAAACTCTTTCTGTATATGTAAAGGATTAAGACACAAAGCGACAATCTCGTTGTTGTTTTTGGAGATTTATTATTTTCTAATAATCTCTTTCACTAATGATGTTATTTCTAGAGAAATGAATGCCATGTTAAAATTTTATATAAATAGTTAAAGTCTAATTTTGGCTTCTAATCAAAGGTAAAAGAAAAATGCAGTGTTTGCGGAACAAATAATATTAATAAATTAATAAATAACTGGCGATTCCATGCATAAATTTTGCCAATTAATTTGGATACGCACGCGCGCGCATACATACATACATATACATATATATATGTTTTCATTTTATGAATTAAATGAATTGGATCGTATTCATTTATTCTGTGGGAGAAGATTGGGTCGCTACCGGTTCAAGCAATGAGATGGGAAAGAAACAGAAATTATTTTTCTCATCATCAAAGGAAAATTAATAATAATAATAATAGTAATAATAATAATAATAATAATAATAATAATAATAATAATAATAATAATAATAAGGTTGTCCGAAATAGCACGCAAGGGGTTGAATGTGTAGCGGTATAATTGCATTAGTCACATCGACAGGATTCATTATCCGCACGTCGTATCCTATGTTCTAGATCGTTTGAATAAATCGATATGTGCGACCAAAAATATTTTTAATTTTAGAATAAAATAAGAAACCATAAACCGTCGCTAAAGAACCAAAAAAAAAAAAGACATAATCAAAGGTTCATCCTAGGACATATGCTGCCCATATACCCTTATGAATTTGATATACTAAAACGTTACCATATGAATGAAGGTATTATACCATATGCTACATTTAAAAGCCACATCCAACATAATTTATACTAAAAAGTAAAAAAATAATATAATGTGAATTTGATCTAGTGTGACCATGTCACAATAATAATAATAATAATAATAATAATAATAATAATAATAATAATAATAATAATAATAATAATAATAATAATAATAATAATAATAATAATAATAATAATAATAATAATAATAATAATAATAATAATAATAATAATAATAATAATAATAAGGTTGTCCGAAATAGCACGCAAGGGGTTGAATGTGTAGCGGTATAATTGCATTAGTCACATCGACAGGATTCATTATCCGCACGTCGTATCCTATGTTCTCTTTTCTTTTTGCTCTTAAATATTTGTTCCAATTGCTTTATTTTACATTGTTATTATTTTGTTAATTTATAATATTGGCAATTAAGTCGTTGTAAATGATAGTGGGAGATTATTATTATTATTATTATTATTATTATTATTATTATTATTATTATTATTGTGACATGGTCACACTAGATCAAATTCACATTATATTATTTTTTTACTTTTTAGTATAAATTATGTTGGATGTGGCTTTTAAATGTAGCATATGGTATAATACCTTCATTCATATGGTAACGTTTTAGTATATCAAATTCATAAGGGTATATGGGCAGCATATGTCCTAGGATGAACCTTTGATTATGTCTTTTTTTTTTTTGGCTTCTTTAGCGACGGTTTATGGTTTCTTATTTTATTCTAAAATTAAAAATATTTTTGGTCGCACATATCGATTTATTCAAAACTAAAATAAAAACTAATAACTTTATTTTACAATTATAAAATAAAATCGAGAAATTTTATTGACATATTTTACAGTTATATCGTTTTTCACTAATCTATATTATATAATTAATTTTATTTTATGATCAAGAATATGTGTGCGTATATATATATATATAATTAATTTTGCTAGATGTGCATGCCATCAAACCTTTTCCAGGTTTTATGGCAAAGAAAATTTGTTTAGAATATTTTATTAAGAAAATATAAAATCTATAATAGATAAGCCGAAAGGTGCGACAATGCATCTCTATGGGTCCAGTTCTTTATTTGTTAATGTATCTTTTTTTTTTGGTAATGTAAAATAATTATTGAAAAGGTTAACCTTAACTTTAGTAAATATACATTTATTTCATTTTTTAAACATTGATCTCAATTTCCTCTTTGGTCAGGTTTCTTTGTAAAAGATTTTCGCCCATAAATTTAAGATATGAGTACAAACAAAATTTAAAATGAAAAACACTAAAAAATATTAATTTATAAATTATATATTTTAAATATCAAATATTCATATATATAAATAAATATTTAGTTATATATGTAGAAGCTCCTATATGACCATCTAATTTAGGGACTTCAATTCAATCAAAAGAACACAGAAGCATAATCAACTTTTCTTCTTCACTCAATCTTTTCTGCAGCATGGCTTCACACTGCAACACTCTCTTCCCTTCACGTAAAAATGGACAGTCTGATCTTTCACATGACTCAGGGCCAAGCCAATTCTCGTCCCCGACCATGACCACGACAATGTTTCAGTGGCTCGGGCCGAGAGCCCGTTATTGCTTAGGTCCAAAACTTGCAAATGCTTGGCCATGGAGAGAGCAACAGAGAGTTCTCTGATGAAATAACACTCTGATGGAGGCAACAATGCTGAGGTGTTAATGAGTGAAGATTTCTCTTCTTGCTCGTCTTCTTCGCTATCTGCAACTTCGAGATCATCCTCACAATGCATATCGGTTTTACATTGATGTTGTTCGTTCTCTAGTCTCCGTATTTCTCCCGCCATTGATGCGGGTTTGCAAGTTCTGTGATTCTGATTTGCCTCTTCTGAGCTTTCTTTTACAGGTTGGTCAAATGGGAGGAGGGCGAGGTTCTCGTCCATTTCTGCGTTCTCGGCGAGGTTAAGCTCTTCCAGATTTTTATTATCTGCGAAACGGATAGTTGATAGGTTAGAAGGACCGAGTGGTTTTAGTAGCAAATGGAACAGAATGACGGGTTTAAAGATAGAAAGTTCAGACCTGAGAGTGCTTGAATTATGCGAAGAATTCCCGAGAGCCGAAGTTGACACTTGTTTAGGATCAAAGTTTTTATGCTGCAACAGGGATTTCTAAGCAACGTAGCCAGAGCACCGACTCCCTGTTTTCACAGCGAGAAAATCGTGTTTCTTATAAGAATACGGATTCAATAAGGATATCAATGCCAACATGAAATCAAATGTACCTGAAATTTGCTAATTCGATTTCAAGATTCTCAAGCAATAGTTGCTTGAATGAAAAGAAAAGAGTTTTGAGGATTCCTCGTGGATCTGAGCGTACCTCTTCAGTGATAGAATTCCCTCCAACGTTTAGCTCGAGAATGCTGTAAGCTAGAGAGCTTTCGCTGTTCAGTTTAAGAAAGAAAGCAGATGATAGTCTGCTACATGAGAGGTCGAGCTTTACAGCTTCTTCCTTCTGATAACAAATCGATTCAGTGACTTTTACTGCTCCGTCCTGGAAAAATGCAAAAAACAAAAAACGATCAGTAAGGATCTAGTCAATGAACTGTTCCGCATATAACAAAGAAGCTTCTCTTACTGTTCCTATTCCACTGCCTCCAAGTGAAAGCCGTGACAAAGATGGAGTCTTAGCAAATCTGGGAAGGCTATCCACAACTTGGTTGCTCAGCTTCACGCCGTTCATACTTAACTCTGCGAAGCTACATTGAAGAAATATTTGAAAGCATTTTCATATCTATAGTTAGACCAATTTACAAAACACAGAAAAGAAAGCTAAAGACGGTTCATGTTTTTTCTCTGAACCTGCGTAGAGTAGCTAGTTTGGCCAAGAGATTTTGAATAGCATTCCCTGATATAGGATTGTTATATCCTGTCACAAAGATCACAGTATAACATCTTTAGCAGCAAAGAAACAAATTAAATGAGAAATCTATATAGGAGATGTATACCTATGTAGAGCTGTGATAGTCCCGTTTCAGAATCCAAGGCTTGGACAATCTTTTGGATTGTTCTAGATGTGAGTGAACACTGTTCTACATTCAAGCTGTAAAGTGCTAAAAAAGAATAAAAGAAAAAAAAAACGAAGGCTATAAGTTATGACTATCAATCTATCCCTTGTGTATTTCATGCATAATTCGAGTTTGTAGTTCATCAGTGAGAACCCAGAAAAAAGAATTACTATTAGCGTCTCACAGGTTACATACAAATGAAGAAGAATGAGAGCAACTTTACCCTTGCAGCTTTTCAATATGGTCGAAAGGTATGACCCACATGCATCGGTAAGTCGATTTCTGGATATATTAAGGACTTCCAACCGATTGAATAGCACAGGGCATTCACAAATCTGGTTAACAATAGTTAGATTAGACAACAAGAAAGCATGAAAATGAAACTTTTGTATTGTGGAGCTAATAGCCTACCTGAAACAAAGCAGTCGGACCGAATCGGTTGCAGTGCAGATCCAAAGTCAAAGCACCATATCTCTGGGTTGACGATGCAAAAAGTTGCTTCAGTGTCTCTATGGATCCATTTCCTAAAATCCCAAGACAGAATGTCGGTAAATAATCTAATTTTAAAGTAATTCCATACCATATTATCACCTGACTCAATTTCCCAGAGACAAATTAATGCAACTTTAACTCGGATTTTAGGCACATTTTACGCAAAAAAAGAGACAAACCTAACATATTGTGAGAGAGATCCAGCATAGCAACTGTGTCGTGTACATGGAGGGAACGCAACAGTGGAGCAGCTGATATATCTTGCAGCTCACATTCAGACACATTGACTTCGTCTTCTACCTGACAAATATACAAGCAGTAGATAAACAATGCTCAGGTTCCAAGCCATTTTAATAGCTAGACTCCAAAAGTTCGCGAAGCAGGTCAAGAGAAGACAAGTTTCATTCACTGACTAGTGAATTTCGCCGAAGAAAATATGTAGAGAACCTAGGTTAAATCCTATACATATTACCATGCCGCCGGTATACTCAGATGGTCTGACACATGTGCTCACCTCTGAGATATATAGTTTCTTAAGCAATTTCATGTTGGGTGTCTCTGACAACTCCTGGCAACAGTCCATGTATAGTTTCATTAGGCGCTTGTGAACCCATCCTGGAACATATAAGTCAGTTACATAGCTAGCTTATAAGACAACAGCAACTCTGGAAGGGATGATTGAAGGACCAAAGTCCAGAGAAAAAGAACTTGATGCCTACCATTAGTAAAAGCTTCAATCACAACACTTCCAGCCGAACCTATAAGAGTGTTGTATAACTCCAACGGTCCAATTCTTCCACCACATTCTATGTCTTGAATGATTGGCAACAGACCTGTTCATATCCGAATCAAATGTGTGATGATTCAAACTAATTTCCAGGGCCAGTATAAAACTCACAAGAAACCTATATAGGCATTTGTTCTGTCAAAATAAGGAGAAAGTAATAAATTTTCTTTCCTAAAAGAAGGAAATTTTTTTAAACAGGAACAGAGATTTGTCGAGATGTGAAGAGTGGAATCATGAACCAGAGGATTCATCAATAACTGCATTCAGTATTATCTACTGAGAAAAAGAAAAGAGTCCATACCTTTGGTTTTCTTTTCATCAGGAAGCTCTAGATAGTACAAGCAAGCAAGTGTCACCTTCAAAGATTCCATGGATAACTTATCATTGACAAAACATGAGCGTAATAGGTGTTGCAAGCCGCTCTCGAATCTGAATATTATTTTTTGCTGCAACCAACAAAAACATTTATTTTGTCATGGAAGTAGTACAAAAGAAAGATTTAGCTCAACAGATCACATGGTCATGGTAAGTACAAAACAGGTCATGGATGCTTACATCATCTGCTTTGCAGTGGAAGTTCATGAGAGCAGCTCCATGTTTTTGTTGCATGCCCGTAGAATCCCCAGTATCACATTGAGATCCTCTTGTACCGCAGTCAGCAGTATTAACAGCTTTAGTATTCTCCAAAGATCCACAATTGTTTCCACGTATAGCAACCTCAACAGGATCAAGAGGTTTATACGAGCATGAACTTTCTTCAACATTATTTAGAGGGCTTGTAGATTTATCCTTACAGTAAACTGCATATCATTTAAATAATTTTCTACGCTAATAAGACTTGACAAAATATATTATCAGGGAAAAACTGTATTTACAAAAACTACATACCTCTTTCAGAGACCTCAACATTCTGCTTTGGAAATTTGAGAGAACCGGCTTTTGGTGATCCCACCTCATACTCGTTTTCACTTTCATCATCTGAGAGGATTACCCGTATACGCTTGTGCCCAGTGGCTGTGTGTTGACTGCCTGTTTTTTCAGATAACTCCTTTGTAGAAGCACTTGTCTGCCCAATATGAGCATCTTGCTCTGGGTTATCTTTTTTCCTCTTGGACAAACGTTTCATGGGACGGGGAAATGAAACCAGTGGTGCATCATCATTTTCACTATCGAAATCTGCTAATGGTTTTGATCTGGTTGAATGTGATGTTTGGAGATGTGCATTCGACCTGTCATTTGACAAGTCCTCATCCCCTTCTGACTCGGTCTCAGGACATCCATCTTCTGCAGCATGTTCTGTCATCATACTTTCTTTTAACCGCTTTAGATTTTCCACTTCGACCTTCAATTTCCTAAATAATAGATAATGTACATAAGAAACAATTGATTTGTATGTGAACTATGAAGCTGAGTAGAAAAATAAGACAAGTCAGTCTACAATGCTGTGCAACCAATCAGAAGTCAAGCAAATAAAGACTAGAGATTAAGAAAGACCAGATCGCCTAAATGAGTAAATCAGTTTGCATCTCCAATTTTACCTGGCCTGTTCAGAATTCTCAAATCTGATCATATGGCTGTAATGCATATTTTCCAATGCTGAAATCTGTACCGAAGGAAGATTGGCTTCTAAAGCAATTCTGCAAGATACACAAGAACACTTTGTCAACTCAGATGTATCCAGTAAAAGACCGTCAATTCAATTCACTATAAAGAGAAAAATATCTCTAAGTATCTATAACACAGAAAACTAGCAAAATTTTGAAAATAAAACACAATCTGGTAATAGTGACTCCCAGCATAAGCAAGATGTTTGAAAAATTAAGAACTTCAACTTCTTATGCTAATAGCCACTGAAAACTTGGACCAAGAACTCTGCCACACTAAACTGATGGAATTGTCAAACCTTTCAAGGATGACTGATGTTTAGATCTGTTCTATTTGAAATAACATTCCAGATAAAGACAGTTCTTGAGCATAATTCAATAAATGACTCTCCTGTACTGTTTAGAAGTGAAATGATCTACCTGTAACCCTCTTCAAATGCTTTTAGTGCTCCATTATATTCACCAATACAGTCTAGAGCACCACCAATATTAATTTTTGCTACTGCTTGACCCTGCAAACAATCAGCACAAGTAAAAAACTCGAGTGAAGAAAGGGTGAAAGCTACAAACATAGATATTCCTATCATCGTAAGACCATTGTCTTGGCCCCCATAAACATGTTCGATAACGGACTCCCTACAGATTTCTGGTTTTACAAACCAACTTCATATGAAAATAGCGAAACATAGGTTATGATAATAAAGAGTGCAAGTAAACTGATCTAACCTCAAGATTACCAATTGACTTGCAACAATCCCAACTCTTAGTGTACCATTTAAGTGCCTTCTTGAAATTTCTGAGCTTTTGGTGTGACTCTCCGACGACCGAGAAAGCATCACTCAGTTTTTCCTTGTCACAGAGTTCATTTGATAATCTCTTCTTCCTTTTCGAAAATTCAAGATGCTAAACATTCAAAGAGGAAACAAAAATCTCTTGAGTTGCGTATAAACTTTAGTCGCATTTTCCTATGTTACTTTTCAATGTAGCATGGGTAGAACAGAATTGCAGCTGTACAATATTGCATCCCAATTAATTCACACAGGCTACCCATTTGATCGGATCAATGCTTTCTCTTAGATGATTTAGAACTCAGATTTTACATTTCAAATTTTTTGTTATCCAGAGAGAGTAAATAACAATAAATTCACTTTGCTTCTTTCATCCGTCTCCTAACTTCTATCATACGACAGAGACTCAACAGAATCCCAGAAACCTGGATCAAAAGTAATATGTTGACAGCCACCTATTCTACAGTGTACTCATGACATTGGAATGAGAGTCAGCATAAATCTAGTTAAGCAGTTTTATGCATTTGTAGATTTCACAATATGGCAGCTTCAGAATAAAACAATACTAAAGGAAGTTTGTAGTCAATGTAGTGAAATGCGAGAAGAGTTTAAGGAATGAAACTCACCTTAACCCATGCAGATATCACGCTAGATTTCTCAATAAGAAGATCAAGACATGCATTAACCTGAAGCATACGCTTTCGTTCTTCTGGGGTACCTTTAGCATCATTCAT
This sequence comes from Tarenaya hassleriana, assembly GCF_000463585.1. Lineage (NCBI taxonomy): Eukaryota > Viridiplantae > Streptophyta > Magnoliopsida > Brassicales > Cleomaceae > Tarenaya > Tarenaya hassleriana. The sequence continues at coordinate 1,954,612 of NW_010966178.1, forward strand.
TTCTAGTGACAACTTCTTAAACTTAAGCTCAACTTCCCTCATTTCTTCCATTACCTTCTTGGCTTGTTTGACTGTACTAATATTTTGCTCAATCTGTTCAACCAATGCACTCTCATCTTCCATGGATTTGGCTAGGATAAGAGCTCTACCATAACATGAAAGTGCCTCTTCATACTTCTGAACCCTGTTCTGCAGTTCCCCAAGATTAATATACCCTTTGGCTTCGCCTTGGCGGTGACCGATTTTCTGACAGATCTTAATATCCATCTCGATGTGTTCCTTTGCTTCACCCCACTTTCTCAACTCCATGTAAACATTTCCAAGATTATGGTGAAGCCTACTGCGTCCAGCGTGATCTTCGCTCACCTCCTCTTCATCGCAAATTTTCACCCCTTTTGTGAGTATGTCATGAGCTGCTTCCAAATTATCAAGATCCAATTCTAGCATTCCTATGTTATTATGTGCGTCAATGTATTCTTCGAGAAAAGATGATCCACCAGCAGGTGGATTCCCCTTGAGAATCTCTGCAAGTTCCATAGACAACTTAAAGTACTTTTTCGCATTTCGAATGGCATCATGATCATCCTCGAATTTCGAAAACATTTCGTGGTATGTACGACCGAGCTGAGTACAAGCACGTTGCTTCTCTGCAGCATCATTACCATCCTCAGCAAGCTGCAAATGCTTCTTCTGGGAAAACCCAAAAACGAAAGCAATATAACTCGACTAAGAATCCATAATCTCAAATCATTCAATGGGGCAAAGAGCCAATAACTAGTTGAACAATCTACAACCTCTGAGTATATTAAAGCTTCATCAATCAAATCGAAGCTGAAGAAATAGCGAATCGGAGAGGTTATATATCACCTGATAAATCAAGGCTTGCTTGAAATCGCCGAGACGAAGATAAACCTCGCCGAGAGACTGACAAGTCGGAAGCACGTCTTTCTCATGCAACTGCTTGACAGAGATCTCGTAATCGATCCGAAGCCATTTGAGAGCTTCGACGTACTCACCTCCGTTCTTGAGGATATCTCCGACCACGTTTGCCCACCGTGCTTCTTCGCGCCGGTTTCCAATCTCCTTGGCGCTCCGGTACGACCGCTTCGCCGCACTTAGCTGTATCTCCAACGGAGCCATCGATGCAAATCGGATTTGGGAAAATCGCAGATAGGATTTCGGACAAAATCCGATTTTGATTCACGAGAGGGAATGGATTTGTTGGTCTACGTCGACTACAAGGGGTTTTTGGAATTTTGATTTTTTGTTTTTTTTTTCCCTTCAAAGACCAAATTCATCCCGCCAAAACTCCAAGGGCGAATTAAAAGTCTGAAATTGCAATTAGGTCCAAAAGATATGATCTTCTTCTTGTGTTTCCCCTTGGTTTTAGTTCTAAGCTTAAAGTCGCCTGCTATTATACCTTTTGTTTCCGAACTGAACCATCCAAAAATTTCAAACAATATTGATTTTAGAAAACCGAAAATTTCAAAACAGAACCAAATTGAATAATAATAAAGACAGAAAATTGAAAATTTTATTTTAAAAAAAATAGATATATATTATTAATAAAACCGATCAAAACCGAATAGAATACAATAACAAAATAAACAAAATGGATATGCTGACCATCCAAATTCGAATTCCACTTGGCAAATCACATGTTATAAAATAAACAAAATGATAAACATTTTTATTGGAACCAAATAAAACAACCCGATGAATTAATATACTGAATCCAAACCGAATACCATCCTTATATCAACATTCTCAATCGGATTAATGTTTCAATCCTATTTAATAATATTTAACTCGTACTCGGTTAATTAATTAAAACAAAGACGAAAACCCAAATATCTATACTAATATATATAAAAATAAAAAAGATTAAGTGATTCTTTGACGTGACAACAAAAAAACACACAACGCAGAAAAGCCCTTCATCCCAAAAAGAAAACTTTCTACACTTTTGAAAGGAACAAAGAGCCTTTTTCTTGAAGAAAAAAAAAAGAATCGAACTCTTTCGAGATTTTTTTTTGGCTAACACTCAACAACAACCTGTTTGCTGCATCTTCTTATGAATCAATTTCTTCTTCGTCTCCTTTATCGCTTCCTCTCTTCTCCTCGCTATCTCCTTCATCTCTTCCCGGTACCTCGCCTCGATCTTCTCGATTTCTTGCCTGAATTCCCCGTCTTCCTCGAAGATTATCGACTCCGTTTGCGATGCTCGGGACCCCCGAGACGACATCCTCTTCCATCCGCTCCCTCCCTCGTTCGATGACGCGGAAGCATAAACCGACTCCAGTTCGTGGTCTTCACCCGCCGCCGCCGTGCTCGAGTTGTTCGGGTCCCCGAAATGCGGGCAACCCGAGGACCATGAGTGACTGATCGAGTCGCAAGCGTTGTGGAACGTGGTCTCGTCGGGTTTCTGGGTCGGCGGCGGCTGGGTACCGTTCTGATTAGCTCTCAAGTTCTGGCTCCGGTGCAACGGAACGAGATGATCGATCGGGACATCGGTTTTCCAACTCGGGATTAGGTTAACGAGGAGTATGTCGATGAGTTCGGCTATGAACGTTACGTTCTGGTCAGTGAGTTCGAGCTGCTCGACCATCTCGCTCGATACTTTTGACGCTGTGTCGCCGTCCTGATAGAACAGGAAATGGATGTTCCTCACTCGTCCTGAGTAGAGAAATCCCAAATAAATAACCAAATAAAGCTATAAAATGCCACATAAACATATGAACTTTCAAAGTGTCATAAAAATATACGAACTTTTAACCTGATATATACTCACCGTTCTCGTCGACTATACGAAGAATTAGTGAAACCGAATGCTCGTCATTTTCTTCGCCTTTAAGGACGAAGAAGTTTCCACGCTTTGCCCGTCTAACTTCGACGCACCTCGATCCCGAATTGTCGCTTGAATTAACAATGGGAAGGTTACTATCATCGTCAAGATCCATAGAAGAAGGTCGATTTCGCGCTGAAGGAGGTCCTTCGGACATTAGACAACGATCTCCGAACGCTCCTTCCTTTGGCATCACGATGTCGGGAAGTAGCAGTGGGTTATTCATCGTTAAACCGCTCACATGAAGAAAGGGATCCATCAGAAGCTCCTTCGCCGATAATCTTTCGGATGCGGGCAACAAGCACTTCTCGATAAACTGTTTCACTATCACATCTTTGATCCTAGAGAGCGAAGCCGGTTTTATCCCCTAAACCAAGATTCACAGAGAAAAAAAACAGTCAGGTAATCTCGTCGATAACCACATTGGGAATTACAGAAACGACATTGCTGCTGTTACTTACCGATGAAACTTTCTTGTATATCTGAGCAGAGTTTCGGCATTCACTATAAGGGTACTCGAAGGTAACCATCTCCAACATGCACATCCCGAACGAATAAATATCAGCGAGCTCGTTGTAATTCTCATCGTAAAGCTCTGGCGCCATAAACTCCGGGGTTCCTATCCGAAAGAGAGGAATTAGTGATAAACCCACTAGCCATTTACTGTAGTATTTTCTTAAACTTTTTGCAGAGCTTAGGAACCAGAATACAATTAGAACATATAGTCTATCAATGAAGGTAACACATTTAGTCCAGCTTCAGAGTTTTGGAAAAAACCAGAATGGAGAATATATTGTAATTGGTACAAAAAGATCTAAAAACCGGAAGCAAAAAGTAAACCATACCGATAACGCTTTTGGCGTTAGGTTGCTCCATGACAGTGGCTAAACCAAGATCCCCGATTTTTACTTCTCCGTGGTTACCGTTGATGAAAATGTTATCACATTTGAGATCCCGATGTATAATTGGTGGCTCTTGACTGTGAAGATATTTCAAACCTGTTAAAATCTGTCTCGCCCAACACTTCACCGCCTTCATATTCACCTTTTTGTGTTTCTTACGGTACCTAAAACCGAAATACCAGTTAAAACTCCATAGCAGTAATACCCGTAAAGAGAAAAACAACTCGGCAAAGAGATACATACTGTCGGAGGCTTCCCGAAGTGAATAACTCGGTAATTATGTTAACTGTCTTGTTCTTATCATCGATCCACGAGTTATAGAACCTTATAATGTTATTGTGCTTCAACGATTTCAAAAGACGAACTTCGGAATATAGCCTCTCTAGGTCATCTGGTGACTGCAGAACATCGTCAATCCGTACTTGATTCCACGCGACTTCGATGCCATCCACTTCATCGAATGCCTTATACCTGATTCATCGAGTTAAGACATATGACTTTACATACTGAGAAATATGCAGAGAACATAAAAAAAGGATCTTGTATCTTGAATTTTTTTGAAGAACACTCCTATTACATAATACGAACACTTCTGTGGAACTTTTCGGGTTCAAGAATATCAATCATGAGAACGAAAAAAAAAAAGCTAAAAGGGAAGAGCGAAAAAGGTTACACTGTCTTGAATGCGCCTTTTCCGATCACCTCTTTGTACTGAAAATCAGGATTGGATAGTGTTAGGAGGGGAAAAAGAAACGTCGACAGAGACAATATAATTATATAAGTTCTCGTCTAGATCATCATATGACATATACTCATATATACACTTCATGGTCACACACAAGCCTCGAGAAATTTTTCTTTCTTTCTTTCTTTCCTTTTTTTGTTAACAATCCTCGAGAATATTACCCACCTCGATCAACTATTTTAGAACATCCCTTGTGCAAGATACCGGTTTTATTGATATTACGCCTAATTTCAATGGAAGATGGACTGTACTCTGTTATCCTATTTCCTAACTCCTCTAGCATCAACCTAGAAGAATGTACAAGAATCGAAACGAGAATGCTCGGGATTATGACGAGATCATCTCTCTATACCCACCCGTATGTACCGACAAGTCGGATCGACTTCGAGAATCTCGGGGTCAGGAGGCTCTTGCAGTGCAGAAGAATCCTCTGAGCCATCCATGTTTTACTACCTTCACCTTCAAGCTTACACCAAAAACAACTAACAAAAAGCACAGAATCTTAAATCCGTAAGAAAAAAGGGGAAAAGGTAAACAGGATCTTGATGAGATCATTGGATACTCTTCTAAAGCTGCAACATGTAATGAAAGAAACATACAAAAGAACAATTTATCCCAACAAATTTCTATTCATCCTTAATCGTATTTTCAATCCGGAAAAAAATCCAAAACTTAACCTCGAATCTCATCAATCAGGTAAGGAAAGCGAATTTCCAACTGAATCTTCACAGATTTTATAGAAATCCCCTTTATATTTCTCAAAATTAATCAAACATAAATTGCATTAGCATGAGATGAACAAATAGATTACATAGCTCCAAACCATGGAAGATAATCTCGCGGAAAGAAAAATAATTCAAAAGCAGACACATTCACGATCAACGATAGATGGCTCCAAGTAATCCCCATGAACAAATTTTCGAACAAAAAGCAGAGAGAGAAGGAAAAAATAATGTACGTCAAATATGAACACGAACAAAAATCATCAAGTATAGACGCATATTCACGTACATGCATACACACGAAAAACATGTGACACCATATAAAAACATGCACAGAACGATCAAAAGGTGAGAAATCCAGCAAATTTGTCATGGATCGGAGCTTCGAGTCTACCTGGGCCTTGTTCTGGTTTCTCCGCCTACGCGAGAGCTGGGAAGATAGGAACGAACAATTGGGGACGACAAATCTGAAACCCTAATTTCGTGAAATTCTCGATCGACCAGAGGGGAGACAGGGGAAAATCGAACAAGTGTCGTTCAAGCGAATCGCGAATCACCACCTCGAGATTTTTCACTCGATTTTCTCTCTCTCTCTCCTCCCTTTCATTGGAATCCAAACAAAAAAAAAGACAACGGAGTACATTGTGATATATATATATATATATATATATATATATAAAAACAGATTAAGAAATTCAAATCCTTCTAAAATAAGGAGGGAACGCATGTTTATATTATGCACACGTGGAATTTAATTACTCAGTTTAACTATTTATTGATGACGTGGAATTAAAACCTAATTGGATATTATTTTATGACGATTACAAGAAAATTTCAGTCACATGACTTAATAGTTGCCCAAATCCATAATCCAACAGTCAAAACTTGAAACCCCATATGTCCGATTGCCCCAATCGATTTCCCAACGGACAAAATTCCGATTTCAAAATTTATTTTTTATAGGAAAAAAGCATAATTATCAATAAAGTCAAGAAAAACATATGCAATGCAGACTCTAATAACAGTATATATATACATGCTGAGTTAAACAATAAATTATACGTCATTTGGTTACATTTATTTTTTGTCACTAATTGATTATTTTTTATTGATGAAGGCGAATGGATTGTTTATCATGTGAGATTTTTATGAATTATTTGGGTTTTTTTCGTATAGAATAAAATAATATCATGTAAAAATATGTCAAATTATAAAACAGTTTTTGCTATGATTGATAATTAAAGAAATTAAATAAATAAATTACTTTTTTAGAGTTTCTAATTATAAAAGATATTACTTCTAATATAATAAAGAAGCCAAAACCACAATTTAAAAAAGGAAACAATTTTTTTACATAATAATAGTGATTATGACATGATGGAGAGGATAATGTAAATTTCAAACTATATACATGTTAACCGGTTGATTAAGTTGGTGTTCAATTTTTATCATGTGATTGATTATTTTTGTTAAAAATTGGGTATTTAATAAAATCGGTGAATAAATGATGTGAGATTTATATGGATTACTTAGTTTTTATACCAAAAAAAATAAAATGCAATATAAAAACATCTTAGAGTTGTAAAATAAAAAGGTTCATTAAGAATCTAATTGTTAAAATAAACAAAAAAAAATTAGATCTTCTTAAAAAAATCGATTTTTTTCGAATTTTTTAAAATTCGGTTCGATTTCGAAAAATTCGGTTTCTAAAATTTATATTGTTCCTAAATTTTGGACCATTTGGATTGGAAAAAATACTGTATTTTTCGATTCGGTACGGTTCCCACACTTAATAAAAACATCTTAAAGTATTAAAGTAATCGTAAAATAAAAAAGTTCATTAAGAATCAAATTGTTAAAATAAAGCCATAAAAAAATGGTGACGGTAATATTGTCATGGTTTTATTGAGCCATCTCTACTTATCAGTGCCCATTGGTTGTGTTGTGGTCTCGGATGGTTCTTCAGCAGCTGCCATGGTTTCATCGTCTTTATGCTTCTCTTCATCGATAATGATTCCTTCGCTCTCATTGGACGAAGGCGCCTCGCTGTTCGTGACTCCCGAGGTAGACGCTTCGCCGTCCTTGATACCAGACGAAGACGCCTCGCAGTTTTGGCTCTCCGAGGGAGAGGGATCCCCCTCCTTTCTAGTCACCACGACGATAACGAAACAACGCTCGCCCGATCCGTTCCTAAACGTCCAAACCTGTATCACGTCTTCTTCTTTCAATCCATTAGCGGCCACCAATCCGTTCCAACATGTCGTCCACGCGTACGAATCGCTACCCATCGTCCACTTCCTGAAGTTCGAGTCGTAAACATTCCCCAACGGATCGATCACAAGGACGATGTTTTTGGGCCTTTTTTGCGGCCGTTTTATTTTACTATGCGCCTCCAAAACGTCCTTCTCTTCCGGCGTCAGGAAATCGGGTGCAGATCCCGTCGGAATCGTCAAACGGTTATGATTCGTGGAGAGATCGGTGAACGTCAATGACTTTCTCCCGACCTCCCTTACATCAGTCCCGTTCATCCCAATCACTATCGACTTCATCGGCTCAGGGAGTTCGCTCGGGAACTGTATAGCTGACAGGTCAGCCTTTGGTTTCTTGGGCCGTCTTTTTGCTTTCTCCTTGCCGTTCATGCTTTTTCTTTTCCCGAGTTTCGGATTCGGTGTAGGTCCGGGCATCTCTGTAGGTTCTCTAATCTTGATTCCTTTGACGCCTGTACCCGAACAGTCGGGCAAAACGTGTTTCATAAAGTCTTCGTCGTCCTCCGATGATTCGTCTTCATCGTATGTGTACGGAGGGAAGGATTCTAACCGATCCTCATCATTCGGTAAGCCATTGCTGCAGCTTCCTCTATGGAAAACGTTTTGGGTATGGATTTTCGCTTTACCAGCAGGCTCGATCTCACGAGTAGATCGGATTCCTTCGAAGCGTCTCCCCCTTGAATCCCTTGTGGGACCGCATTGGTCCTCATCGGAATCCTTTTTCTTCGAACCGGTTTCGAATGCACCGGTTAAATTGTCTGGTTTATCAGAACCGGACCGGTTTCCATTATCGGGTTTTGATGTCGAGGTTTCTTCTTCACTCTTCTTCTGCCCCTGCTCCTCCTCTTCTTCTCCTAACAGTTTTTCCAACTCAATCCTTGCCACTTCCAACAAAAACTGAAAGGGAGTCCAGTCCGTGGTATCAGTAACACCTTTAAGATCTTCGTCGGTGATCATCGTTGTCGAATAACACAAGTCAACGACAAAAGTTGAGAGTTAATGAGACAGAAGTCAGAAGCATATTAGTGACGTTATTTATAGAAAAAAACAAATCTTTTTCCCACTGTGAATGGGAAAAAAGAAAAGGAAACTCTGTAACTTTTTCAAACAGATAGATACAAATCTAAAATATGGAATGAAATATCTGTAGCTTTTTTTTTTTTTAATTTAACCCAATCTTGGTTTC